>NW_020273108.1:2360157-2399160 GCF_003268045.1 Sipha flava
ACACACACACACACACACACACACACACACACACACACACACACACATACACTGATAATCTAGGGTTTATCAGATACCCTAAACGGTGGAAGTTGTGAGATTTTATGATCCCGAATTTTACGAGTAAGCCGCTAAAGGCACTATAGCTTAAATCTGCTTTCTGTTGCTCATCGATTTTTGAGATTGAAAAATAAAACAATGATGAATATATTTTGAGCGAGAACCATATACATTATTTGATTGGAAAATCTAGCTGCTGTACCGTGTGTCGCCATGAAAGCAAACCATAAAACTGTACTATAACACGTCAAAACCACATAAGCATAAATTAAATGCAAGGTAATAGTATTTGCTGTATATTAACATAATATGATGCAAATAAAATATTATGTGCGAACACGTGGCAGACGATTTTCTTGTTTAACAGAAGAAAATATATTACGTATAGTTAATTAATAATAACTTCACTTCTGTCCATTTCCTGATTTTCAGTTCTCATTCAAGTGCTTCGACGAATATACATGAATGTGTATAGACGTATGTATTATTTAGTTTTCGAGCGCACAGATATAACTACAGTGCACTTTGATGATGCCTATATAAGTTTCGCAATTCAATTATCCTTTATAATAATAATAATAATAATAATAATATGTCGGCCATTGTACTTATATTGTGTACTGCACATTAGCTACTCGTATATGTATGTATGTAATTCCGACGCGAACTGTATAATCATATTGTCAAATACTATTAATTATGTTCTACGCACGGCGTTGTGCACGGTGCTTGTTTATAAAATACTTGTCGTGCCTATATGCAAATATTGTGTAATAACAGTAATCGTGTGCGCAGTAGGTGCATACACGTATAGTAATGATAACGTGTGAGCTTTTGCGGTATTCCGCGGATGCGATTCCCTTGAATCGAAAACCGTGTGTGTTTGGTGCCGGGCATATATTTGAATTATTAATATGTTATATATACTGTTCACTCGGTAGGCGGCACATTGTGTTCGCATTTCAATCGACGACGAATGCGTATTTCTTATACATTACGATGACGTACGCATGAAGTGTCCAGTTTCAAAACCAATAGTAAGCATTTTTCGAATTTTGTAAGCACAAAATAGTATGAAATTAAAGCTAGGTAGGTGCTCTTGAAATAAACATTGAAAGTTGAAACGAATGTTACAACTTTCTAATCCCAAGTGATACAATAAATAAAAACAATACAATATTAGTATTAATTTAAACAAAGCAAATAAAAATATGATAGAACTATTGTTATTCCTAATAATAACAACTATTTTGAAGTTGAAAAAATCATATGTTTGATTGTTGTTGGTTTTGAAAATTTTGACCTGTCATGGAAAAATCTGATAATGGGTTATTAGGTTTGGTGATCTTGATAACAATTATAATTTTTCCTACTCAATTTAAATCAGTTATAGGCTCTCTTAATGCTAGTGCTTGACTTGTGGGAAGAGACGAGGGGTAAATGAGTATCCCAATTGAATTATCAGATATCATAACCTATTCCTACTATTTCGTCTAATAAGAACGTATGGGATAGTACATTATTTAAGTTAAGTTCTTACAAAAATTACATATTATTACACTAAACAATCATTAACAAAATGTACAGGTATAGCTATTAGTTTTTGATACTAAGGTTCAAGATAAATTTTAATAATTAAACATCAACATCGAATATTTATGTTGGCATACACAATTGTGTACCTACTTATTATTATTACATAGAACTTTTGTAATTCACTTTTTTATGAATATAAATACATTTAATTTAAATGATAATTTTGGACAGATTTTAGCCTCTTTAGATAAAAAACATACATACTATATTTATATATTAAAGTTATGATTCATACTTTGAAAGTAAGTATAAATTATGGAAAATTTGTTGGTTTGTGGTAACATATTTGAGAGTATTATAAGGGAGTAAACATGATTAAGTTCAGTTCATAAGGGACCTAAAATGTGTATGTATCTCAAAGTATCTCTACTATTTTTTTCCAAGTCAAGCACTGTTCGATGTGCGATATTTTCTCATGCGATGAAATACAGTATGACCGTTTAAGAAATGCAAAATAAAAAAAAACTCATTTTAAAAATATTTTTACTTGACTGGTTTCGAAAATGGGTAATTCATATGACAAGTAATATAATACAAGATCACGAGGTGGCTGATCACGTCGATCAAAATAAATCAGAGCGCACGCACTCAAGTTGTTCATATGTCGTTGACCGATGGATCGAAGGAGAAACAACAGCGCGATGTTCAAATTGTTTCGGCAAGGATGGATGTTTATTTTAATATTATGTTTTTGATCCCGAACGAAATGACTAATTCGCTTCAGCGTGTTGACACACGACAATCTTCGCGACAACTATAGAGCACTCGCATCATCACGGCCACCGAACAATTGATAAAAATATATTGTTTTTAATAAATAAATAGATAAATAAATAGTTCATATATATAAAGAAATAAATTAATACCTAACTGGATTATATTAATATACTTGTTAAGCATGACCGGTTTCGAATTGAAATTGTGACTCTATTGACTTTGAGTCACGGATTTATTCTATTGACTTTTAATACACCTGACGATGAATTTTTAATTCTAAACCGATCGTATTTTATAAATATAATAATACTCCAGTCTAAGCATTTATTTATTTATATATTAATTTACAAATATTAACCATTCACTAATTTTTAATTTTTATTTAATTTTTTATTATTTTATTATACCTTTATCCAACACATCGTTTTCTGGACGTACAGATCATACGGGGTGACTATTGTGTGGTAGGGTGAGTGTGTTGTTACTGAATTGTACTGAACGATATTTGTATGCATTTGATAGAAAGTAAGAGTAGAGCACATTGCTTGGATGGTGCGGTCGTGATCTGGGGTTAACGAACTGTCACAGTAATTTTTAAACCTAGACCGGAGTGTATAGCAGTCGAACGAATCGAATCATCGAGCACGTACAGACGTGGACATGCCAAAACCTAAAAATTGTATGTGATTGCATGATGCACTTTGCAAAGTATAAACAGTAAAGTGTATGTAATGAAATCTCATTTGTTGGAGTCATACAAACAGCAGTTATTCATGTAAATGATCATCGTAGAAAAGGATTTTACACTATATAATGTATGTATAGACAAAAATTACATTATTTCCATAATTTGTAAAAATCGACTTTCCGAAAGCATGTAAGCTCAATTATGGAGCGGCGCATTATGACAGGGTACAAATGTTTGTTCAAAGTTTGGCAGTACGAAAAATTTTAGGCCTCGGACTAGTGGAGCCGCGAAAACGATGAAAAGCACCGGGATGCAGAATACGTAAACTCTACGTCCCAAACGCTAATGACGCTTCCGTTTGGTGGCTGTGCGCGAAGGGGGTAAACGGCCGTGGCGTACTTAGAAATTTCAGGATAGGGGCAACACATATTTTGCTTTCCCCCTCGAAAAAAAATTATTATTATAATGACTTCTTTTAACGGTTGCTGTACAATATAAATCATGATACATTATTTAAACATTATATGAAATATATATTGTATACATTATATTATAATATATGAAACATAAATTAACATAAAGAAAAAAACTAATAAACTAAAAAATTTAAAACTTATTTCTTGATTCAGAAGTATCAAAATTCATTGATAATTTTTTCAAAGTCTAATGAAATGATTATTTCAGTTTTTTCTTGATAATACCACTGAATCTGATGCTACTGTAGACCGTATATAGTTTTTTAAATTATTTTTAGTATTTAAAAAGAATGTTCTGCACGAAAGACAAATTTTCAGAGTTTAATTTTATGGATATTTTAAAAATAACAAGACATTATTTGATGTAGTTTGGAAAATCACACACTCAGAATAAAAACATAAAATATATATAAGAACTTATGAAACCAGCAGCTTTTTCAATGGATAAAACTGTCTGTGGAGCAGGGCCGTGGAGAAAAATCAAGGGCCCCACGGAAAATTTAATCCACGCCTTTCTCACACGAAGTATTAAATTTACCACTAACATCCAGTATCTTATTTTAAAATGTGTATACCAAAAAGATAATGTAATCGCAGTCATAATTATTCCCTAAACTAAATTAAAATAATTATTTATAGTCTATGGGTATTTCTTGAAAATTATATTCGTTTACGTTTTAGATCAATATTGTAGTTTTCACTTTATTGTAGACTCTTTATAATTATACAGCATAAACTATAATTATTTGGGTAGGTTATTAGCACGATTCATGCTGGTGATCCATAAATAGCTTGACACCATGACCGAGACGTAGTAAACTTGGTCAAGCCCCGGGTATTTTTTGAAGTCTTGAGCTATATTTCGATTCAAATAGATGAATCAGTTGATATCCAAAATAATATCCAAAAAATAGTATTTATGCGTTATAGAAGTCTTAATAATTATTTTGTAAGTTGCTTTCTATAAACACAACTGACTAAACTTAGATGTATTTTTAAAAGTTGATAATTTTTTTTCGGTATAATTACCTAGTTTAGACTGATGACATTGGAATATGTTCTGATGGTGCATCGCCTATGTTTGGGAGTTGAATTTGATTACCGGAGAAAAAATTATTTCTCGTGTTATGTCTTTACGTGTAGGAATACATATTTTTCTAACAGAAAAAAAGCTACTCATTGATTGAAAAATGTAATAATGATATGTGGATAGTCAAGTTAGATATTTTAAATTATATTTTTAACCGTTAAATAAATTCAAAATTAAAATGCAAGGAAAAGTTGAACAATAGTTGATATTGGTTAAAAATAATAATTTAGATTACTTAGATAACTGTTTTTTTTTTTTTTTTTGTTATTAGTTGAATTGTTCATTTCAGAGTCATATTCATATAAAGTTGAGAAACACTGGTCTATAATCTAGTTCATAACCTACGAAATAAATATTTATTATCTCTCTTAATTTTTAAAAATTTGGCGCCATTCTGAATTTTTAAAAAATTGCTGCTCTGGGTCATAGGACCTATAGCCCCTACCTAAATACGCCTCTGGTAAACGCCTCATGATGGGTTTTGGATCCAGTAGTCCGTTGAATGGTAGATGCGATCGGTTCACGATGTAGGTAAGATATCTTTAATATTACGATATATATATTGTAATAATAATAATAATAATTACATCGAAGTCGTGATCAGAGGAGGTGGAGTTATGAAACACTGCTGTGTCCCGCAGCCATCGAAACAGACGACATGCGTTGTAATTTGTCGTTACGATTATAGTAGAATTATCAACATAGGCTATACTAATGGAGGGGCAAGCTAGACGGCTGCCCCCCTGCGAATTCTTACTCTCCCTATATATTTAAAATATTGGTTGGTAACCTCTCATATTACATGCTTATTTAGAGTCTGCATGGTTGTAAGTAATAATATTATTATCTATAACCGTGGGAGCCATTCATGTAAATATGCTGATAAGATTTTTTGCGTCAACATTTTCAATATTATTATAATTTATTTTTATCATTGACAAATCATGAACCAATATTATTACTTTATTATTATATGTGTCACAAACGATTTTTATGATTTTTTTCTTTGATTTGAAGTGAGTATTTTATTTAATATTCATGAGTTTTTTTAATAATATTAATTATAATAAAAATTATAAACATAAACCAAAGTAAAAAAATAAAAACTTTGTACGACTTTTTCATACAAAAACCATCATAGGCGGCTCTACAAGGTGTGCCGAGTATGCCTTTGCACACCCTAATGTGAATAATGCGAATAAAAAAATTAAATAATTATAATTGAGAATATATGTGCATACACATTGATTAAATTTTAGTTTTTTGTAATATTGCAAGTGCTCAGAATAAGTCTGAAATAATAATTACGTGTATATTTTACCAATTGTTATTTTACATTATTAATAAAGCCTTTATTTTTAGAATTTAAATTATAACACGGTCTAGACGTACATGTTTATAGCATCCCCTTTATATTTTGAAAAAATAATCAAAAAATGACAGGGCACATTCAAATGTATCAGTCTAGGTTCGCTTATGAGAACTATCACAAGTAAATTGTGGAAAGTTATTATTTTAAAATTTTATAAGATAAAATAATATAAATTTAGGTATTTGTAAGTGTATTATTCATTTTTCAAAATAATCTTATTTGAAATAAGTTAAAATAGTTATCAATAAAATACTTTTTATATAGTATTGCTACTTAATCTAAAGATTTAGACAAAATAGTGTTAATATTTTACTTAAAGTATTTTCTGTTCCCCCCTACCAAGAGGGTCTAGTACCACCTATGATTATCAACATTTGATTTAAGATCACTCTCCTCCGGAGCTCTTCTCCATTGATATACTCACTCGGCGTGTTGTGTTCGTAATACGTACATGTATATCTGAAATCCAAATGTGGTCGGATCGATTTAAGAGGCGCACAGGCAAACCAAAGTTCTTTATAAAAACGTATATTTTCGTCTCGTTAAAAAATATGTTTGTTCAAGGTGTGACTCGTTTTGTCTGTTGTGTCTTACCGAACGCTTCGTGTCACAACGATTTTGGTAGCTTAATACTACGTATTCAGTTCACTCGCAGCAAACCTGTTCACATGTAGATGCGAGCAATACAGTTTTCGATCTTTATTAATTGTCAACAGGTACAGTTAGTACAATTTTGTTTTGATTATCATAGAGATGTACATTAACAATAATGATATTTTGACTTTATTATTGGAAGAAGATATTTTTGTTATTAGCATCGCCAAATCATATGAAACTGAGTTCACACCTGTACTTTTTGTAAGAGAATCTCATTGTTCGATGGAGAGAAGACTAATTTTGACGTTAAAGCTACACGGTATATTTATCCATACAACGTGTCACGAGGTACTGCTCTCAAAGCAATAGTTTCGTTGTGAGAAGTCGCGTCTTGAAAAACAGTGATTTTCAGTATATACAAATCAGTTATGTTCTTGATTATTCTTTTTTTTCTTACAATATTTTCTCGGTGCGTACACGGCTTTTTTACATTTAAAATTGCATGTTTACGCTCTATTAAAATACGTCAGACAAAATATAAATATAAAGCGTGGACCTACATTTTTAACATCGGAAATAGACTCGTCTAAAGCAACCTATTATTATGATCAATAGTTGATTATTATTATTATTTTTTTATTATATTTCGATTATTCCAGTTTAAAAATACGTTTTACGTATTTACGTAATTACACAATCGTTCTTTATTCTATGCGCAACCCGTTCGTCAAAGTGACGCGTGTGCTTTTTTGATTTCCTTTTTTTTGCTGCGGTAGTTTATTTGTTTACCAACAATACTCTATGGTAATCGGAAACCGTGCGTTTATTTATCATTATCTGCGTTTTCGTTTTATTATTACAATGCTAACAGTATGTAATTATATTAATATTATACTGTACGTATTGCAATGTTACTGGCTGTGTAATTATGTGTGTACGATACGCGTATGTAATGTTTGGCTTGCTGAACGCATACAACTAAAAATGAGAATAAATCATGCGCCTTAGGGTAAAACAGTTATCATTCACAGTAAGAACTGGTAATGGGACACACTTGAAATAGAAATCTTCTAGATAAAGATAAAAAATTTAATACTTTATTTTTATATAAAAGAATCTCGACCCATAGAATAAAAATAAATCGCTCCTCAAATTTTTATAAACTATTCGACATTATAATAATTCTTTTGATGATTTATATTTGTATTATAAGTAAAATATCTTAAGTAAAACACAACATATATTCGATTATTTAAAAGAAAACATCCGAATATGCCATATGAAAAATTACTCTTCTGCAGCCTGTGACGGATTTCCAGATTTCTTCTAGATAGGGGACGGAGGTAAATTTTTTCCAAAAAGTAAAAAAGATCAGAATAATATAATTAATACCTATGAATTATGAATTAATCATGAATTATATCATTTAAATTCAAAAAAATAATTGTGTCATAATACCGTTATAATTTATGTAAAAAGACATTTATGTCTATTGAACCCAATATTTTAAAACTTTTTGTACAGGATCTTGTAAATTTAAATATTATACTACAATCAATTGTAAAATATTTTGATTCACTTTCTGAAATTAAATTTATTTATATCCAAATATATAAAAAACAACTAATCAAATAATCGTTCATAAATTGCTTTTCTTCGGTTATGTTTCTGTTATTTTACAATTATTTAGAATAGGTGCATTCAAAATAAATACAAAAAAATATCTTTGAATATTTTCACTGTATCTAAATCACGTTAGGGGTTTTTGCCTAACTCAAAAATTTCGTTCAAATATTCATTGTTGTAAAGCAAACATAAATTATATTAGGTTTGTTTTGAAATTGCGTTCAGTTACACCGATGAATTTTATACTGAAAAACTAACTAATTTACGTTAGGCCGATCTGAACATTTTTGTTAAAATAATTATTTAGCAATGTCTCGTTAAAGTTTTGACTATTTAAAAACTTTGAATAGCTTTCGCTTGAAAATTGCTTCGTTAAAATTCATAATGTGGTCATTATTTTTCATGAAAATATTCGTTACAGGTATAAGATAGCATTAACGTCATTTTTTAAAGCAGGAGCGGTTGCGTCACAGTATTGGTATTTTAAATATTTAGAGAGTAAATTTTAAAAAATAGACCCCTATATACTTAAACGAATATTTATTTTATATACAATAACGAATTTGCGAAAACTGTAGTGCCATGCATAATCTATATCACATAATGGTATAGTATATTTACACTTTCATCACGACATAATTAATTGTTATCATCGCGCGCTCATACTTGTTAAATATTTGAATAATAGTTTTTAAATATTTGTTATAATATTTTGTATTTAAAAATATTAAATATAACTTTTTTTAAATAAGATTTTCAGTTTGGTTTTTCAATTTTGAAGAAATTACTTATTATCGACAAGACAAAGTAACGATTATAAATGTTGTTATCGACAAAAAATATTTAAATATATTACGGGAAAACAATATTTCTCGTGTATATCCCATCGTATATCTATTTGGCTATTTATAGTTTATAGTATCGTAGTACGGTGAGTCCCCGAATCTCAGTATATCACATACTCGCATACTCAGACACTCGTTATTTGTTAATAATCATTAAAATTAATTTATTAAGTTAGTCACTAGTCATTACTTACTACAAATTAATGTAATTTTGTCATATTGCTTTAAGAATGAAATATCTGACACCAAAAAAACTTAAAAAATGTATTTAAAAGTATTTGAAAGATTTTTTGAATATATTTGTATTTGTATTTAATTAGTTATCATCATAGGTATTTATATAAATATTTAAATATTTTTTAATTTAATTATTTTAATACTTTTGAAAAATATTTTTAACAATATACTAGAACGAAATGAACCAATATATTATAATAACATTCTAGGAAGGGTTTGAGAATCTTTTCATAGAAGAAAGTCATTTTTGTAAAAGTTTACAAACCTATGATGTCCAGAGAATCACGCAAGTTTGGATAACCTTTTTTTTTTAGTCATAAATACTTCAAATTTTGAAGATAACAGATCTTTAGTTTTTAGTTCTATTGATTGATATGCAGATAGTTTTCTGTCGATAGACAGGAACGATGGAAAATTAATTTGTCTAGTTTCCGCTGTGAGTGATGATAGTGAAATTTTAACGTGGGCTTATATTTTTGAAAATATTTTAATAGTATTTTTCATGGATTGAATGGCCGATTTAAAATACTCCAAATCAATAATACAACTTGAGCTTTCTGTATAGTATTTCAAATATTCAAAATAATCAAAATTTCCACTGCCAGTATCTTCTACAAAAAGCTGAAGTTGTTGTTCGAATGGAAGGGCAGTTTCTAGAAGCAAATGTTCTGTTTTACCCTTACCTTAAAGCTCTTTATTTAAATGATCTAGAAATTAAGTCAAATCTGTATTAAAATACAATTATTGTAATCACATATCATCGTATAATTCAGGGTAGTTGATGTCTTTGTTCGTTAGAAAATCTTTTATAGGTTCGAAAAAAGCTGTAAAGCGCTTTATACTAGCGCTTCTCGATAACCGACGTGCATTATTGAGCATTAGAAGGTCCTTGTATCGAGCATTAACTTTATAAAGTACGAAATAATGCATGAAACTTTCTATGATTCAGAGCTGAAGTTCATAATTTTGTTATATAACATATATGTTGATAACTTTGTTAATAATTTTCAGTAACAGTGCCATGTCTCCCGTATGCGGCCCCCGAGTTCTGTTCTAGAACATAGATATAGAATTAATATTAAGTAAACAATAATCATGGATTATCTATATCTTCATATTATAAACGAAACGTAGGTACGCCACGGTTTTTTTTGTCATTTTCAAGTAAAAAAATTGTATTTTTCGATCACATAGCGAGTTTTTATTAGACAATATCGATGCTAAGTTAATTGAATCGCTACCTATACACGGACCTGAAATCATATTACGTAAGTAAACGCATTTTCACCTCAATTAGAGTTGAAAATGAAACGCAGGGAAAATCGAATATTTTGTTTTCGGAACAATAAGATATTTTTTTCCTTTTTCCATCAAGCACGCGTGCTCGCGAAAAAAATAATAATCTAAAGAGAATTATTTTATGTCAATAGCGTTATATATACGTCGCGAAATATCCGAAACACGAAGCAGAGTAGGAATGAAAATGGTCAATATTACGTATATGTTTTCACACGTTAAACAGTTCTTTTTAATTCTTTAATTAAGGATACGGGATGTGTATTGGTAATAAAAATATTATTATTATTACGCAGTAGACAATGAACTGTGTGGCTTAATCGAAACTACTAGAATTTACTAAAACTTATCCGTATGCCTCCGAACAACTCACGTATATATGGTTTCGTAACTTACGTGAAATTTTCTATCCACCAAATTGGTTAATATTTACGTTACGAAAAATGTAATTTTGATTCGTGAATATATATACACACACACACACACACAATGGCGTAGCCAGACAAATATTTTGGGAGGGAGGGCTTAAAATTTAAATCCTCTTCTACTTAAGAACTTTTTATTTTTAATAAGTAAATTAAACGTAAGTCAAAATATAAATTTTTTATTATTTAGTTTATTAAAACTATGTGGAAATCGTTTTCTGATGGCTTGACATAATATTATACCTATGTGTTAAAATGATTGTATAATTTATAAAATAAGTGGAGCATTTTGGAGGATAGGGAATATCCCGTTAACCTATGCCACTGTACACACATAAATAATGATATAATATAGAGTTCACTTGTTGAATTCTTTCATATACGATGATACTACCTCTCCGTGTTTTGTCATCCTCATCTATAGCTTTTAAACGGTCCATGGTTTGGAAACATTTAGAATAAATTAAATAAATAAATGTATATATCAAATAGGTTCACATATAGATAGAAAGAAAAATTCAGAGAGATAATTTAGGTATACGTGAATAATATTGCCAGGAGATAACGCGGCGGTATGACAACAATACGGTTCGTGAAAGGTCAAATAAACCTTTAATGCTCTCCGTCGGCCCTTTTTACATTCCGATCCGCCGTTGCGATTCTCGTAAGGGTATACTGTTATTATGATAATTATTATTATTGACCACCGCCAACGCCGATATGGTTTCGATGAAAATTTTTTTTGCAAAAGTAATATTCAATTCCGTAGTCGACCAGTTAGTTATAATAATTGCAGTCACCCGAAAAGTAAACATAAAAATGACTAACGATTACCGTTAAATTGTTATTATTATTATTAAAGGGATACGATACCTAAGTCTTCTTCTTTCATACGAGAAATATAATAGAGTAATTAACTATTTTTTATCCACCATTACGGTTGATGTGTCGAAGCGATAAGAATTCCGAATTATTCGAATTCGGTATGCAGTCTACACGAGATCGATTACACATTTTTTTTTTTTAGATTTATATCCTCAAATTTCATATATTAAATTTCAATGATACGAAAATATTTGAATATCGTATGCTTCGTTTATAACAAAAGTTTCGTATAATTTTCACCTTCGGTCTAATCGATCTAAACTTCATGCCGATTTTGATTATGTTATTATATTATTCTTTGTTCCGATTCCTCAACCAATATTCATAATCACAAGCGAAAAGGTTTTGTTGTTTTGTTGCACGTGCAAAAGACTAGAACAACACATATCGGTATCGAATCCCCTCAACATATTATTGTACGATATCGAGATATCGATTATTACGCATAATCACGTGTACATATTGTATTATGTTTGTGAGAATATAATTTTCGAAACCTCATAATACGATGTTGTTATAATGTTTTGTTTCCCACCGGCTTAGCAACAAAAAAAATTTCTGCGATTAAAATCCGTTCTCCCGCCATATATAATATTACATAGGAATAACGTTCCTTTGTTTTTGCCACATAAACGATTCAAAACTACTCAAATCTGTGTACGACCTAGTTTAAAAGATGTGAATCTACACGGATGGTTTTAAATCGGATTTCCTCAAAGTTTTTTCGAATGGTTTTTTTTTTTTTTTTGTACAAAAATATAAACAAACTATTATATGATTGCACGGATTTTAAAACACGTTTTTTTTTTATTTATTTTCTAGATTCTGAGTGAGACGAGTAATATATTAGTTTAGCCCTGATGTATTTTTTTTTGAGCTTGTCTACACGAATTCAACAAGAAGAATTATTTCGATAGTCAAAACTATAAGAAATTTCTGATAGAAAATGTTATGTAGTGGTCCGGTTATTTTGTAAGAGTGATATTTTACAAATTTCCTTAGAGTTTCCTTAATAATTGTGAAAAATTAACGAAAGTTTATTGTAATATGGCGTAACAGTTTTTAATAAAATTAAATTTTTTTTATACCGCAACTCAAAAAATAATATTCGCAGTGTATAGACGATGTATAGTTGAACATTTGATCTTGGAAAAAGGGGGGGGATATTACGGTTAAATACCCAATACCCAACAGGTATGTTATGTATTCACTACGTTTAGAATCGGAAACATAGTTATACAATTATAGTTCGTAATATTCGGAGGAATGATTGGGTGTAATATTATGAATGCGTAACCAGAGAGGGCAAAATAAAATATGTAATCTGCTTGTTCTAATATTTACGTTGTAGTTCGGGAAACTCGTCAAAATGCGTGCACTTAACAATTTATTAAGATCAAATTACATAAGTGCTTTACACGAACAACGGAAAATAAATTATGGTATACTTATTAATGAAGCAAACTATCAAAAGAACATTAAAAAGTTTAAATTATTTTTAATCCTGGGTGTACACTGCGCTCTACATAGTGTAATATATAGAATACATTATAGAACTTTTCAATAATAATAATTAAAACTTAAATTGTCTGGAAAGTTTCAAAATGCTCACAATTATTTTTTATCTTTTCTCGTAAACTAAAAAAATCCAAAGGTGAAACTCATAAAATGGTATAACACTGTGATATGAAATGTATAAAAGAAAGAAAGAAAGAAAAAACATGAGTGATTGTAAATGCAAATCGTAAAAACGTAGTACCTACAGTGACTGCTGACAAAGTTAAATGATTTATCGTCGTAATGAGCTGCAGGCGTTGTATTCGGTTTTCACAGGAGTGTAGCTAGTTACCGCCGTTTGATCACAATGGTAAAATGTGATTTTATAGTATGTTTATATATTATCATGATAACTGTCGTGTTATTGCTATTGGTTGTTTTTATTCTGAAATTGTGAATTATTACTGTAGCTTGAATGAGCAATTTTTATCATTTCTATACTCGCATCACGTTTTGCTATTAAAATTTGTTGACGTCATCAAATTTGCCCTGAATTAATATTATATCATATTGATGCTGTTGTAGTGCCATGGAAATAAAAATAATAATTTCATGTTAATTTATGTATTTAGTTTGAATAGTGGAAATCGTGCACGATAATGTGTAACACGCTCTTTTCGTTTGATCCGATGCTTTTGAAAAAACGAAGTAATTATTATTATCGACGATTGTTAGGGCCAAAACGTTTTCCCAATAATTTAACGTCTGCAAATGTATTAATTACAAATTATTGTTTTCTTTTACTCGAAAATATATCTGGTATCTAGTAGGATTGATTGAATACTCGTTGACAATTAGTAATAATCAATGTATATGTGCCCAAGTTCTCGATATCATAACCAATCAATACATTATAATAATATTGTGTTAAATTGGTATAATTATAAACTTTACACGTGGTAATCAACGATAAGAGTGAACGAATGGATAGCCATATTTTTTTTTATATTCTTTATTGTGGAACATATTGCATTTGCCGAGAAAAATATTTGTGAAATTGGAACAAAGTAAATTTTTCGACTTTTGAACTTCAATAGTATTTGTGGAAAACAGTTTTTTAATACAATACTTTTTTTTTATATTTATTTTTATTTTTTTTACTTAAGTATAGTTCGAATTCCGTTTATTTTTATTCTCGCCATTGTCCCGCGGTGAAGGAATAAAAACATTGTTCTTTCAATAATGTACCATGTTATATTACATTGTACAGTTTGAAATGTATTTACCTTTTACAAATCACAGCTTTGCGGAGATTGCGGCCGAATTTTTTTTCTTTTTGAATCCGGCCATTTATACCGCGGTGAACTTGCTTCGGGGTTTCTTAAAAACCATTACCGTTAATGGTGTACGGTGGTTTTTTTTGTTTCTTTATTTTCATTTTAATAATAATTAATAATAAGAAGCTGTCCAGTTTAAGCGAGTGCTCGAAAAGAATCTAAAAACGATAATAGGCTACAGGTAGATTGTGCACCACAGGTACTACGTTGGAAAAATTTGCGTGAAACCTGCTTTAAACTTGCTGGTTAAACCCCCTCCTTCTGATCCAGCCCCATGTATAAGACCGAAGACAACGACGTACGTATTGCACTTGGTCGTAATCGGGGTGGCTTTGATTCTACTGGCGACCGTTTTGTGTGCGACACCTCCGGCCGTAAAGATATTATTGTCATAAACAAAAGAACAAAATAATATGTTAATTTACCAACTATGCGATCGGAAACCGTGTAGTGAAAGGTACACACGTCGCGTATGGTTTACGGACCGTCAATAGTAGTACGAAATTCTAACTCATGTGAGTAGGGGGGAAAGGGGCTATAATTTTTAATTCCTTATTGTTTTTTGATTTCCATTCGGCTACGTGTCTCCCGACGGGCTACAATAATAATTGCGTGGGACGTGTCGAAACCGATAACGTAATTTACGAGAAGATGGTGTAACAGTAATAATAATAAAAATAATAATAATAATAATAATAATATATCTGTACGAATGAACCTAACCCTTAGGGGCGCTAGGAATAAATCGTCGTTAAACGAAACGCCGAGTGTTATTGTACGTCGTCGTTTGTTGGCGCACCGATAACGATATGAACGGTACCAAAGACGGCGCAGAGATGGTTATTATGATTTTTGTAATGTCTTGTACGCGGTGCATTCAAATGTCGCGTGTATGGCACATCGTAATTGTCTTGCGATAACCGCTGTGGGCAATACTCTGTTCGTTTCCTCGAGCACATCTATGTTGCGATTATAACAGCTGTTCGGCTTTCGATTTCAATACCGTCTGTTCGGGCGGATTTCGGAGGCACCGATCCGGCGAACGGTACGCGGCGCTCCGTCGCTCGTGCATCTTCCCACGTCACCGACATCCCGACTTGCCGAACGCGGCGCTGTAATATATTCAATAAACGCTCAAAATAATACACCACAACGTATTACGTATGCAATACACACGGGGCAAACATAATATGTAGTAAAAATACAACCGTACGATTAATTTGTAACGATTTATTATGGTATTTGCACGTAATTATTAATGTCAATAATATTATACTCAACTGGCTGGGTTGTCAAAGAGATTTTTTATTAATTTTGATTAAAGTGAACATTTATTTCGATGTAAAAAATATTAAATTAAATTTTGATTAGAGCAACTATATTTATTTTGATGTAAAAAAATAAAATTAGTTTGAAAAAAAGTTTATAACCGTCGTATAATAATGTTAATTTTTATCTATTTATATTGTACACTAATTTACGTATACCTCAATCGGAAATTAGTGAAATCAACATATGGATGATATATATTAAAAAATCCTTTTTAGTCATAAGTATATTCCCACAAAATTGCAAATAAATCTTTCAGTGAATCAATATGAATGATATTTGAAATTTACATTTACGGATTAAAAAAAGAAAACCCCACAATTTTCGATGCATTTTCTATGATATTTGGTGCTCTTTTTTCTTTATCAATTCTATGAAAAAAAAAAAAAAAAAAAAGATCCACAATCTATTAATACACCCATTATTAATGTTTCCCGCTGATTTTATAATAAACCACTCGCACTTCATATTGTACGATCGTAGATTTAAATTTAAAATGTTCTTTGTTACAACGTAAAAGACAGGAGTTATTATAAAGCGCTGTGAATACGAAATAAAAATGATCACCTCGGGGTGAGTAATTTTAGAATCCTCAAGCTTTAGACTAAATGTGCGCCTATGATCATATGGTAGGTATCATAGTATGCTTACGGGTATAATATAATTTCGCTCGCGTTGTTTACCGCTGTTATTACAACATACCTCTTACACTGCACAGGTGGTACGGCACGAGTGTAGTTTCAATGACGCCGCGTAAACACGGGCAACACGGTTCACTGGCAAAGTGCTCACATAGTGCACCACCTGATAATTAGTAACAATCCTGATTTATAAACGTTAATAACACTGCAGGCGCTCGCGTATGGAAAAAATAAAAATAAATAAAAACAAATGTGTACCGAAGCTGTTACGCGTCGCAATAATAGTAAATACAGACGGTATTACGTACGCGGATTTGGCGGCATGGTCGGGGTCGTTTCCGTCATCGTAAATCTGGTGACTTTTTAATCGACCCACGTGGGGAGTACGCGAAACGTACACTGCATCACGATGTGTTCGCGCTGTAACGGTGCTGTTGGTCCGCGTGAAAAAGGGCTACGAACGTCGTGTGCGTCTCGCGTGCGCGGTTTGCGAGTGGACGCGGTGCAGCGGGGACGAAAGCCGTTGCTGTGGGTAGGTGAATACGGTCGGAAAATACGACAACCTCGGGACCATTAAATCTACATGTGACTTGAATAATGTACACGCACGTACGCGCACACATATACACTCTCATTCGCTTTGAATCGCTGTTAGACTTAAGTTATATTTAATAGTGCCGCGGGAGAGACGATCGAACGACGAGGGACAAGCACGGTCT
Organism: Sipha flava; assembly: GCF_003268045.1. Taxonomy (NCBI): domain Eukaryota; kingdom Metazoa; phylum Arthropoda; class Insecta; order Hemiptera; family Aphididae; genus Sipha; species Sipha flava. The sequence continues at coordinate 2,377,591 of NW_020273108.1, forward strand.
GCGCAAATCGCGCGCGTGATAACTAATGATAATACGACCGTAAACAATATTGTGCTCAGCCGCCGAGGCTAAAAAGTTAGATTGATAGACACGGATGAATCCGGGGAGGGGTGGTTAAACTTCGCTGAAAAAAAATACGAGTTATATAAAAAATAAAGTATAATTAAATTAATTGAACAATAGATAGTAAAAAAAATGTATTGAGGTATTTAAGCCTTCCAACACACCCCTAGATGCATTTATCATCAGCTATATCATATAATTTTTCCTATAAAGAGCCTGTAATTAACTGTAAATAGTTATTGGATACGTTCTCGACCAGAGGTATTCACCTACGTGAGCTGTGTGCGGTGTCGATACCTACTGTTGTGTACCCAGTGGCGTAGCCAAGGGGGGGCTAAGGGGCCTATAGCCCCCCATGGGCCGTGTTTATATGTATAGTGTATCTAGGTACTAAACTAGTATACTACTATTTTTATTTAAGTATTTTAAACCTTAAGTATTAACTAAATTTTGACGATTAACGAATAATAGTTGTTTGTCTTTGGCATAAATATTACAGATTACTAATACTTTTAGTTTCTACCATGATTATCACTATATTTATGATGGTTATCATGCAAGGTTGTGGCAAATTACTATAAAATATTTAATGACGTTGTGAACATGGGAAAAAGTTATAATATTGAAATAAAAATGCCATGAGTATATAAAAGGCAAACTTAGAGAGAAAATTTTATTTCTGAAAATCCAGAAATATATTTTAAATGTTCTACTTTTATTCATTTTCTTGACTATTTAATAGAATCAATGGACGCTCGTTGTAATCAAAGGCTTATTGATGTTATGCCACCTGAAGGACTTATTCCAGCCAATTCAAATATGTATAACAATGAAAATATTATTAAAGCTGCTAAAATGTATGCTCAAGATCTCTATGATGATACCTCATCTACAATCAGAGCTGAGCTATTCATACGGAGGCAATAATGGAGTCAAAATACTATTCCAAAACCGAATTCTGCTGTTGATTCACGCTTTTATTGCACCAATCTTCAACCTAACATTAAAATACTTTTACAATTATTCGCCACGTTACCAGTTACCTCTTCAACTCCGAAAAGAACGTTTTCTGCACTTAATCGCTTAAAAAAATATTTAAGAAGGTACTATGTCGGAAAACAGACTGAATGGGTTAGCTATGGCTAATATAAATAAAAAAGAGCAATTCGATGAAAGTGAAATAATAACTGAATTTGCTAGAAATTCGCCTAAGAGGATACAGCTGTCAGAGTGGAGCAAGTGACTGAACACTGAAACCAAAATTATTATTATTATTATAAATTATATATTAATAAATATTTTTAAAACTATACTAAAATGCTTTAATTACATATAAAAACTTGGTGGTAGACGGTGGGGGGGTTAAGGGTGAATTCTCATATTCTCTCTTACCTTATTTATCCAAAAAAGTGATTAGATGATTTAATTGTCTCACAACCAGTTGTCTCTAATATAAATTATGTTTCGTCCATTTGCCGAAAGTCGAGTATCGCATCAACTGAGCCGTCGTGTATTTATTATACAATATATTTGTAACAATAGTATGTCCGTTTGCAATATTATAATAATATTATTATGTTTCGACACGTCGATGAATGCGTCAATATATGTTACACAATATTGGCGCTCCGTTTTTGAATATCTCATTGAGTTATATAATTATTGTTACCATCCTATTGGTCTACAATAACTTCTTAGTACAATAAAAACGTTTCCAACTCTATGACAAAACGATATTGCTATTAGATGTATTTCACATACGAAAACTATGCTGCGGTGGCGCACAAGTGTAAATGGTATAACAACAGAATTTTTTTTAACCCCCTACCCTCTACTAATATTTTTAAGACCATAACCAACTTTTTCTATTTGAATATACGCATACGAGTGCATTGTTCGTTTAACACTTATTGTACAACTAATAAGGAGCATAAGGTAACAATTATGGTTATACAATATAGTTATTACTATAGTTTTATTTTAATATTTTAATGTATCAGTTACCCACCCAACTAATACTTGACATATTTTAAAAGTAAGAACGGCTGTTACACTTGGCGTGATAGGGATGGTGAATTGAAATAATATTTTCGCGGGGATTGGTTTCACGCTCATGGCCCGTATACATGAACCGACGCGTCGTGAAGCTTGTGCAACCATCTCGGCCAATAGTTGGGGACAAAAAATAATTGACATTATATATACGAAAAACATTACGGATCAATGCCATCTTAATAGTTACTTTGCACTGACAACACTGATAACATTAGCCGACCGACTACACTTAAGGAAAATGAACAAAAATTAATAAATACAATTTGATACAAATGTCGTACAAAATGATTATTATTTAATTTGAATATATAAATCATGTATCATTGCTCTCGGAGAAACGATTCTCATTGAAAAAGATCAGGTGGATCATTTTCTATTTCTATTGATGTTTAATAATATATAATAAAATAATACATAAAAATTTCATTTTTCTATAAATAGCTTTAAAAAACTTTTTGAAAATTATACCATTTATAGCGAACGGTGATAAAATCATTCAGTGATAATTCCATGTGTCCATAATTATTTTTTTTTAAGTTATGGTGAAAACAAACATTCGATTTTATTGAATAACCAATTTTTCGTAAATTTCACTGTATTATAATAAAGTAGTCGTCAGTTTTCGCACTTATTAATAAAACATTTGGTAAATTCGTAAAATAACATTTTATTAAAGTATCAATTCGACAAGAATTACTATCAAAAATTTCTTATGGTTGTGATGATTGGAAAGCAAATCTTGTGGTCGAAATCGTGTACACAAGTTTTAAAAAAAAAGCACATACACATAATGGTAAAACCGATACCTTCGTTTTATTGAGAATCTAAAAATACAAATATGTCAGCCAGTGTTACTTCTATTTCCGACTTGAAAGAAAATCTTACCAGGGATAAGTGTTTTGTGTACCGTTAAAATAAGACCATCTATGAAACTTTCGTATTTGTAATAGAACTTGACGTTTGACAAGTATTGTTGAACGCCTTTACTTATAACTCGTAGGGCTTCTCATGTTTTAGTGGTCAACTGGAATTCAGCTAGTCAGATAGCGTGCATCCAAGTATATTTTTTGCAGCTATATGAAACTCGATTTTATATTCCTTGAATTGACATTATAATATTACACGGCCGTTCGAGTACAGTAAGTGAGGCGGTTTGCAAGTAATATTAGCTTCTAGTGTTTTCCTTTAACGACGATTCACCATTGACAGTATTGATATTGATAATAATTAAAATATGTAGTTCTACTAAAATAAACTAACTACATCATATTAAATTACCATGAGTAGTCGTGAGTAGTTGAATAACATAGAAAAATTGTATTTTATGTTAATTTGTTGTATTTTATGTACATTCTTCAGAGTACTTGTTATTTAACAATCATGTAACAATTATACAATGTTAATATATGTGTAATGTGTTCTTAAGAGTAATAAAATTCTATTTAATCAACTCAAGTCTGACGTTCCGTTACACTATTATATGTTTAATAACAAACAAATACGCCCACGTTAATATATGTAAATTATATTCGCTAGGTTGTGAACAGATTTTGTTGTCTTGTAACGTTTTTATGCTGATTTACGAGACAAAATAATTTGTTTTTAAAATTGTATATTTATATGTATTTATTTTTTTTTTTTATATAAACTTTTAAAGGATTTCAAAACATGTGACAATCGTGTGGCTAGAATATAAATTTAATTTGTTTTCAGAGTTCGAATCTCTGATTAAAACGCATTGGTGTTAAAGTCATTGTAATAAAATAACTCCATATCGTCAAAAATGAATACGAATAATATTTGTTTTATATTGTTGATTTGTATCATCGCCTAGCTACGATAAAGCTCGGTTGTGTGCTGTATTTGTGATGTACGTATAAGAAACCGCCTATATGTGAATTTGGTCACTTTAATTGACATTCATCAATTGAAACGGGAAAAATTATATTTAATCGAACATTATATAATATTCTGCAGAAATACATGCTGTAACCGATTTAAGTAGAAAAAATACATACCCACGTACATTAATTTATGATTTAATAAGTTGAAAAATATACACTTCAAAATTAACATTTTTTTTTCTTTTTTAATTTTGTGATGTATTACATACTTGCTTTTCTTATTGTATACTTTTTTTTTTTAAAAGTTTTTTAATTGTTTTTTTTTTTTTTAAATAACTCATCATTCCTTGTTCGCTTTGTTTACCATGGGATACCTATAACAAAAAAAAAAAAAAAAGAACCGGCTTTATATTTCGACAAAAAATGTACACTCAAATGTATAAAAAAAGTATACGATATCTCATACATACACAAATACGAGATAATATATTCTGCAATTAGCTACAAGATAATTTTTAACTATTATAAATAGTTATTTGCTCATAGATTCGCGTCGATTTTTCTTTATAGTTCAATATATTTTAGTGTAAGGTTACTTTTTCTATGAAATAATCACGTGCATATTTAATCACTTATTAGATATAATTTCTTACAATGTTAGGTGTTTAAAAATCAAATATTGGACTTTTAGCGTTGATATAAGTTGATATAAGTTTTTACGATTGCGGTCAAGTGGGAAGGATTCTCTACGAAATGTTATGTTTGTCGGTATACTATTTTGCGCTAGGTAAAACTTTATACATTTATATACAATAAACTACGATGGTTTCATATAATATTTTTTGTTAACCTTAAAACGTTAGGAACATTATCACGCTTCAGAATATAAATAAATAAAATATACATTTTTAACGAGAAAAAAAATAGAAATAAAAACCACTCAAAGAGTACTATTTTGTTGTGATCGGAAACATTAAAAATGTAGTTGTCCTCGTATAAACGCATAAATTACTGGCCGAGCGGTGAATAATTGGTTTCCCTATTCGGTCGGATCTAACGTACGTTCGTGAACAAGTCGTGGAACGTTGTGCTGCGACCGAAACATAATTTTTCACGTCCGTCGTACTGTTATCATTTACCACGTGTGTATCGTCATTACGGGTAAACCGTGCGTGTGACACGATAACCGATCGTTGACGATACGACACGAAAAAGTAAACGGATTAAACGCAATAATGTCGTGGAGAATAACACATGCGGTCAGTTATGGAATTAATTCAAGCTTAGGCTGGTACGTGAAACTTAGACAAAACTAAGACTCCGCCGCCCTTGGTATCCGTAGGTTAGGCTAACCTCACCTACCCATACGGTACGTTTGATTCCACACCTTAGTGCGCGCAGCCCCGTTAAATGATAGGTGGGAGGGAGGAAATCCAATCTACTGTTTACCACCCCCGCCAACCATGTGGGTACCTTTAACCCGTCCGTTCAATCAATGTGTATGTATTTTATTTGTTTATTACATTTTTTACTACATTTCCCTCCCGATAGCCGTGGGATTCAATCAGACAACCGCGAGTCACATCGCACATTTCAGTCAGCTAAAAGAACTGGATCCGATCGTCCTGGGGTCGTATCAGGGTGTGTACGCGAAAAACTATCGTCTCGACACTCAACAGAGTGCACTTTGTGGCTTTGTGACTAACTATAACACTGCTTGCGATTTCGCGTTCAAGCCGACGCGATTATTTCCAAAGATCCACCCTGAAGTTGTGCTCGAATCGTGAAGTGATGGCGGATTTTCGTGCTAGAGATACGCGCTAGATCTCGCAAACTCTAAGTTTCCCGTATACCAATTTCAGACGTACTCGTTCTCGTTCCGTGATCTACTACTAAGGAACACTGGACGTCTCCAAATTGATTTTCATGTGCACTGCAAAGTGTTCCTCGCACGGATTTGTACGAGAGTTGAAATGTGTCGAAAGTAAATAAGCGTTAAAATAAAAACTTCTTTAGCGCTGTTTCATGTTATACATACGTGTATACATTCACCTAAAGAGAGAGAGAGAGAGAGAAAGATAAAACTTTTCCCGGTGAAAATGCGAACAGGTAAATCTAATCCAAGGTCCACGAGAGAAAGTCGAACCAGAAAAGCTCGATACAAAAAAAAATAAAAAAATTGTTTTGTATAAATCCCGTAATATATTGTAATCGATGCGCGATTTGGTTTACATTCTAAACGTCGTTTGTTTATGGAATATAAATTTCAACTCTCTCTAATGGTCACTGTGTAGGGATTTTGGTTGGTCGATCATTTTTTAAACTGCCAATCGAGGCAAAAAAATTAACGTGTTTCAGCGATGCAAACGAATTAGATACCGTACATACCACTAACTATCAAAAATAAACGAGTAAATTTCCTTGTTCTGTATAGTATTATTTTTTCGTTCCACGCAGTGCCACTTTTCATATAAATTGTTGATGAGTTTCCAGAAATAGTAATCGTGTTCAATATCTATTAAGAAGATTTTCAATGGCTTATATGGTAGCTCTCAAATTTCTCTAGCACACTAAATATGTATACACCGTTAAACGTCAAATTACATTTTTATTACAAAGAACATTGGTGATTATAATATTATAATGTAAACTGGGCTTTAAAAAAAAAAATGTTCACTGCTTTATTGTAATTAGAAAAAGATATTAATTTTTACCGTAAAACGGGAAATATTCTGTAGAATATAATTAATTAACAAATTAAATTTTTTTCTTTTCTTTTATAAACGTGTTAATTATTAATTTTTTTTTCATAGCTGTAATAACTTTATCGCTCTTTTTTATTTCATAAAACCATGGATTGCCATTTAGACATAAAAAGTTAAGACTGTACTAGGAAATATAGGTTAGAAAGATAAAAATATTATAACTATGTAAAATCTTAATTAGTATATATGATCTTGAGGGTTAATAAGAAAAAAATAAGAACAATTTCAACCACTTATATTTTTCTAGAGGTAACGCCAGACGTTGCTATAAAAAATAAATTGCTCTGCTCAAACAAAACAATCGCCATACTTCAGCTTTATCGAACTCGAAGTTAAAAAGAAAGTTTAAATAAATTATAAAAGTTTGTTTTCGACGTATTTGGGTGTATGTACGTTGGTTCTGTTCTAACTTTTAAGGTTTTGGTTAACGTCAACAGTGTATATATATTTATATATTATTATATAAATATTATTATTAACATTGGTTATAATTTACTGAAGTATTCGTATTAATTATTGTCTAAATTTTTAATGCTACCCCAACTCCTTGCAGTGATATGATATATCTTTTTTAGTACCTATGAGTCTATTTACATTGTACATCATTCCCTCCTTCTCCAACTCGTCAATGTTGCATTATTTTATGCATAGGCTTTGGCTGTGAAAGGGATGAAATCAGACGTTTTCAGAACTGTTCTGCACAGTATTCGTTCCAAGAAAAACTGTGTCGACTTGTACCGAAAGCGATATCCTAACCGATCTAGTCGTAAAATTCAATATATCATACCGTTATTGTAATGGCGGATCCAAATGTGCACCAATAGATCATTACAATACCATTCGCCGTAGACTTTGCAAAAATATACTGTTGAAATAATATTAAAACGAAAAATTATTTTGAAGATCGGTAAATTATGTGTATGTAAAATAAAACATTTGCCGTGTTTAAACTTCATACTTATATACAGTCAAGTCATTGCTCATTAACTCGCTGCCGAATTGTGTCGTATTTCAAATGAAAATCTTGTAAAATAATACAATCTTAACAGTGTTTCTATTTCATTCCACTTAACATCGCTGTAGAACGCTTTTAAATATTATCACGGCCAAAACTCAAGATAATGAAATAAAATTCTCTCGAGACTTTAACCCGCGCATTATGCGTTAAAAGTGGCCCGAGGACCAAAAAGAGAAAATTTTTAATATTCGTTCATTAAATTATTATTTTTCTCTCCTGAAATGTTCCAGACCACGCTAAGCCCGTGAAATGAAGGGCACTTGAGTGGCCGTTTATAATTCAAATGTGGCTTGGAGTTTACCCTTTTTCCCTCTTTTTGCCTTTATAGTGATACGAAATGGCCTAGTGGTGGCGGACCAGCAAAGCATTTTGAACAAAATTCTCGGGTCCCGGATCGAGTTCTGTACCAGACATTTATGACCGTCCTTCTTCGAACCCTTCCGCAATTTCTACGCATGTGCACAAATGTGTGTGTGTATGTGTATGTGTGTGTCTGTGTGTTTGAGTGAGCTCAGGGATATCACGCGGACCGAAACAATTGCCACTGATTTGACTGTTGTCCACTGTTATTACCATAAACTCTAAATGTAATCCTTCGGCCAGCAAAGTTTACCCACTCATTTTTCGGTAGTCGTCCTGATGATTTTCCCCAGAGGCGCTATCCATTGAACGAGCGAACGCATGAATAAGCATATTTTTGAAGCCAATCTAAAAACTCAACCGAGCGACACGTTTTGTTTCATTGTACATGTTACCGTATGTACGATTTTGACAAAATCTATGCAATCGTTCGGATCAATCGTACATTATATTACAATCTTATAACTCTTTCGTACGTTTGTGAAAAATGCATTCGACGGACACTCAGGCTTGGGGTGTATGATTTTATACTTTACCCATCGATGGAACAATTCAAACGATTTTGCCAAGAAAATTGTTCTTGTTAATTGTTCGCGTGTCGACGCGAGATACACCGCCTTCTAACAGTAATGATAATATTATTAATATTATCATAATTATCATTAAAACTGGAGTTCACGATAGTTATTGTTTCTTGGCGACCATATACAGTGATTATTTGTAATTCAAGGAGAAAGGTTAGTAAAGTCTCAAAAAATGTGTACATCCGGTTTTTCGCAAAACACAAAATATTATTCGACACTAATATTGTCATTGGTTTGCATTATAAAATATCATACAGCCGTCGCTTATAAGACTCACGGGTTTATCACGGTTATAGGTTCAATCGCTTATCAGAATCGAAATTGCCAGGCACATGTCCAAATGCATTAAGAAAAATAAATCGGTTTTATGACTCAAATTTTGTAAAAAATAAAAAAGAAGAAAATGTAGACATTTTTGGTACTATTTTTAAATAAATAAGTTTTGAAAAAGTATTTGTACTGCAGTGGTTTCAATTCATATCTTATCGTACTTCACATTTATCACAATTATTGTTGTATAGTGTGAGGTATAAATACATTGCCAATTACTTGGCTTAGTTATCGTCATTACGAGCAATATATCTCTGGAGTTGATGAAAATAATAAAAAAAAATCAACTAAAATTACAGATTTTTTTTTTTAAAAAAGATAAATAATATAAATTGTATATTTAGGTAACATGCAATTATAAAATACTATATAATCTAATTTATATTTAGTAAAAATAATTACAAACGTTTAAAATCTATGTAAACTTATATGTGTTCATGTTTTTAATTTATAATATTATATTTATTAAAAAAGGCATATTTTAAAATATAAAAATCGAATGTTCTATGCATTTTTAATAAAAAAAGAGTAGCGGATTTTCGTTGTAATATCGTTTTACTATAATTTAAGGTACAAACGTCATTAAAATTTTATTTGAAATTAATCTCAATTTTTTATCACTTATCAGTTATAGATATTTATAGCTTTATATTCAAATGCTACGACTTTTCTTTAAGTCAAAATAATTTAATTGACGTATTGATTTTTTTGTTATAACTTTGTGATTTTTAAGTTTACCACCTTCAAATAAACATGAAACCACAAAAGGACAAAGGACAGTTTTGTTCAATTTATTTTTATCATAGAATCAACATTTTAAATACTAGTATAACTGAGTTATTTTAAATACATGAATATTATTGTGAAGTTGTATCTCGATAGCTATCACGGATTGTATTTCATATAGATCATCTCACAAATCTGAACATAACCGGTTACTATTTTTTTTCACAAGAATTGTCTCTCTGGAAACGCATCGGGTGTTTCCCTAGGTAAATACGCTGATAAGTATGTTATGTTAGCGTACTCAAACTTTATCCCACGTATCCTCCGATCGTAATGTTATACAGTGATTAAACGTGTCTAGTAATCGTAACTGCTATAGACGGATGCCTCCTCGGGACGCAAACATTTTTCGGATATATGTGTATAGATGATGACTATGCTCGGCTGTCTTGTAGGACACAACTTCAACCTATTTTAATATTAAGTTCGAATGAAAATCTCGAGGCGCCACTGGTCACCACGCTGCTTTGGTAACAAAAAGTATAATTTTTTTATAGGGAGAAGAAAAAAAAATTTAACCTAACCTGGCCAATTTGATGTGTAACTACTCAACGCATATTTCGGTCTATTACACGCCGGCTTAAGCGCGCAATGTTCTGATACCGCGGGGACTTAAATCAAAATAAAATTATATACTAAATTCGTAAAACCAATGTGTTATAAAACGGATTAACCGCGATTTTTTTTCGTTCCAAGACCGACTACGCATGTTTTATATATGATTAGCATATCCATTTTGTTGATTTCCACGGTTTAACGTTTTCGAAAAAACTGTTGTATGGAAAAAAAAATGTTATCTACTATTGATCGTCTATCGATTTAGTATAAAATTCATTGCAATCAACACTAAGTGAATAGCTCACGGTGATGACGAATCAAATGAGCGTACGATGTACGTCGAAGGACGACGTATTATTATTATATAATTAAATAAATACCTAAAAGTGTAGCCTATATTATATTATTTTTGTATTTGTAAATAACGATCTATTTTGAATTAAACATTCATCATTATTTACGTATTATTATTTTTATTATTGCGGGATACTCGCTGTCGAGTGTTGACGGATGATTATGCAACCGTTGTGGTGTACAAGGGTACGCTTGGCGTAGTGGGTGAATCGGTGAAGCACATTCTGTTCGACTTACATGTTCATATTGCATATTAAACCGCAAACCATGAAAATTGTCGCGCGTCTAGCGAACGAGAACACCAATCCACGGTCGTTTCGGAATCGCTTCGACTCTATCGTAAAGAAATCGTTTATCATCTGTTGCTAGCGTTGGATACTCGCGTAACAGAATAGTTGGTACAATATAATATATAATATTATGTATTACCCGTGTTCGAGCGAATTATTCGTAAAATCACCGGTGAACGATTCGCATCGACTGAAATGTACGGCGTAACGCGATATTTGATCGAGCACGCGAGGATCGGTCCGGGCCAGCTTTCGAAAAAGCTTTACCAGGTACTGAAATTTTCATACAATCAAGATCGACCGAACCCCATGGAACAATTCGTCATTTTCAGCAGTTTTTTAGCATGCGCGTTTTCTCCGTCCGGCATTTTCCATCAAGTGCACTTCATGCGGTCCTCTTTATTGAACTTAACACGTTTATCGAGGTCGAACACCCATTCTATGGATTCACATATTGGGAGTGGTCAAGGAAGAATGTGGTAGAACAATTTCTGAAAAAAAATTTTGTGTAAAAATGGAAGTCAAATACGTGTTAAATAACGGTACCGGTTTTTTACAAGACATTATATTACTATCGGTTAGATATTGTAATAGTACGACGTGATGCTAGTGAAAATCCGTATTATAATGTGTAAATAATATACGGTCTGCACGATACCGGTGGGGTTGTATACGGTACCGATAGTATCTGTTTGGCACGACTACAATAGTTTACGACGTGTAATGTACTTGAATACCATGACTTTTTAACGTATGACTACAACACAGTCCGTGGGTACAGGACGTTTGGATTCAAGTCTTAACAGTCAGCAGTATTTTCGGTATTTACAATAGCATCGAAATAAAAGTAATAAAACCACCGTGGTTGTCATTTGAAAATTTATAGTCGGGTTTCCGAACCTAACCTAAAATTAGTGGTACAAATAAATAAAATAAAATATGTGTACATAATAATAGTCCTATATATGTACACTATATACAATATAACGCTTCGGAATAGTTATTTTATAAGAATAATTTATAAATGCTTAAACTTATCACATACATTGTCAATAAGTCTTCTGTAGTTCGTGGTATTACTAGGTTGTGTTGTGCGTCTCCGTTATCAGGTGTCTTATCGTTCTTATATACCTAATTTAAACACCCGATAACTTTTAACGTTCATTATGCCGCCTACTTCACCGCTTGTTTCTAAAGATGATAAATTTAGCAAACTAATTGATATGATTAATGAATTAAAAAGCTTTCAAAATAAAATCATATCGTCAATTAATTCATGTCGTGAATCTATTAAATCATAAGACAAAAAGCTGGCTTCTTTTGACTACAAATTTGACATATTATCCAATCAAATTATTTCGGTAATTGAGGAAAATAAGTCACTAAAATCGAGAATTGAGCAACTTGAGTCTAAACTGTCATCAATTGAGCTATCTCAATCTAATACTCACTATATCAGTCAAGAAAATTTGTTCTCTGAATTTATGGACCGACTATCCAGAGCTTGTAACATTATATTATTTAATGTACCAGATCTTTTAATATTTAATGCTGTTCAACAAAACGATACTACTATTATTGACAAAATGTTTAATACTATCGGTGTTTCCACCAAACCTTTGTCTATTCACCCGCTGGGTAAGCCTTTAAATAAGCCGGATCATATTCGTATTGTTATGATTTCACCATCTGATGTTGTTTTTCAAATGTTTAAAGTCAAATGGCAGTTATTTAATGATGATAAATTAAAAACTGTTCGAGTTGTATCAAACCAAATGTTGCAACAATGCAAGTTGTATTCTTTTGTTACCTCGGAACTGAAATTGCGGAAAATGCTGGCGAAACTGATCTTTTTATTAAGTATGTTAATAACTGTCCGATCATTTCAAAAAAATGGTCAACGAGCTCAACATTTGTAAGTCAACTTTCCATCTACTATCAGAACATTTGAGGTATTAATACTAAACTTGATTTGTTTACTTGTAATTTTTCTCTTTGCAATTATGATATTATTGTACTTACGGAAACCTGGTTATCAAACACTTTAATAGACGCGGAACTTGGTCTTTGTATACTATATACCTCTATATGTATACTATTTTGCGATGTGACCGTTGCAGTACTCGTGATGTATTACAAGAGGTGGTGGAGTGCTGATTGCAGTTAAGAACCAGTTCTCATGCCATCGTCTTTCTATCTGCGATAACTCAGTTAAGCAGTTATTTATCCGAATTAGCGATAAATGTTCCTCTTTAGTTATTGGTGCTGTTTATATTCCGCCTGCTTCTGATATTAATGTTTATGATATACACTTTAATACTGTTGATTTTTTGTTAAATATAAATTGTAGTTCAAAACTTTTAATTTTTGGTGATTATAATCTACCAAATATTAATTGGCAATCTGTTAATGGTTCAATTGTCTCTGTGGGTGTTCGTGTTGATTCCATTGAATCTAATATATTAGCTCATTTGTCTTATTTAAATTGAATGCAGTTTAATTTAATATATAATCACTCTGGGTCATTGCTTGATCTTGTTATTTCTAACGTATTTGATATTAACGTAGTTAATGAAGATCACATGATACTACCATTAGATTCGATGTACCCAGCCCTAACAATTGAATTACCCATTTTATCATTTAAGTACTTAAACTATAATAAAAAAATATATAATTTTGTCAACTGTGATTATAATTGTATTAGGTCTAATCTTGTTTTGATTGACTGGAATGGCATATTTAATGGTCTAGATATTAATAATCCTGTAAATTCTATGAAAACGTTTTTAAGATAATTAATAGGTACTTATTGCCCGGTTAAAACTTTATACTTTTCAAAGTACCCTCATATATTAAAGAAAATCATTTTTGATAAAAAAATTAGCTCACAAAGTATATAAACAACCGTCAACTTCACATAATTATAACACATTTTCTAATTTACGTACGCGCTGTAAAGCTCAAAATAAAATAGAAACAATATTTTTATCCGAAAAACTCAAAGTTCTATTACTAAGAATTCTAAACATTTTTGGTAATATGTTAATAACAAACGTTCTTCCAAACTCTAGAAAACTCTAGTTAACTCTAGTTTGCTTCCAAACTCTATGTATTACAATTAGGGTTTTAAAATTTCATGAAAAATTCATGAAATATTTCATTTCCATGAAAAATAAAAATAAAATATTTATTACATATAAAAGTTAATAGTCATCAACTTCCATGTGAACATTTTTAAAATTTGGTTTATATTATGAAACAAACACAATATGTAACATATTTAGATATCATTTAAATTTTTTTTTTAACAAATCTATGTTGTAACAATTTTAAACTGTACATTTTATAATTAGTAATCACTGAATAATGAAAATACACTATTATTTTATATTTGTAATTTATTATATATTTTCATTCTCTAATGAAATTTACTTCAACTTCATTTCAAACCATCATCTTTTGGATTGCTAATGGTTTGCATGCAACAGTCAACAATATTTTACAACTCGTTTAAAAATGTTTTTTTCTCAAAATAATTCTAGGAATATATTTCAGCACTATACATAGAATATAAATAAACAAAACAAGATAAAAAAATAATATAATTAATGCCTTTTTTTATCTTAAACAACCAAAATGTATCAACTGACTGATAGGTACAGTGATACTCAATAGGAACTTAATAGTAAATACAAAATAGTATTAAATAAAATAATACTTTCATTTCGAATATTAGTCCAGCCATCACACATAAGACCAAGTGCGTCCGAATCATCAATACAAATTGTGGTGTGATCTTTAACTTTAGAGAATTCATCGTCAAGAAGTTTATTTGAAACCAAATGGCTAGTAGGTGGTGTATATGCTGGACGAAGTGCTTTAAACAATTCTTTCCAATAAGAATTATCTACTAAATTCAATGGAGCTGCTATAGCATAAACTGCATGGGCCAAAAAAACATCAATATTTTTTTTTTCATTGGCATTCATTTTATCACAATATTTAAGAATAGTACTCGTTTTACTGGAATTACCACAAGGTACATTTGTAAATGAACTAGCTACAGTACTTTGGTTAAAACTAAATGATGTAGTTGGGGTCGAACTATATATTATGTTATCATTTTCCTTTTGATTGATAGTACTTGGTGAAGATAATAACGAGGAATTTATTGTGGATTCTTGGCTTACTTCTAAAGGATTGTCAATATTATTATAGTTTAAATTTTCTTCTATACAATTATTGCCTAAAATTAAAATATAATTTAATATTATATTTTACATATTTTATTGTATGCTAGAGAGGTAGGTAGTCAATTTTACTTTTATAAACAAATATGGAATATTAGGAAGAACTAGTACATAATATGAATGTCAAATACCTATTGATTATTAATGTATTACATTTATTTATTAAAAAGAAAAAAAATATTTCAAATGTATAAATGTATAAATGGACCATAACAATAATTATTTATTTATATTTTAAACTTAAGCTTAGTCTAATCATATTAATTGTATATTTTATAACTACTCAAATGAATAATTTTTATTTAAATATTATTTTTATATAAGGAAGTAGTACTTAATATGTAAGTACTTTTCTAATTTAAACTACTAGTAGAAAATTCTGATTTTAAAGCATGGCCATGCTCAATGCTCATGTTGTAATGTAAAAGTTCTTACAAAATACCTAATTAAAATATAAATACTTTCATAAGCAAATAATGGGGGGTCTTAATTATATTTAATTGAAGAGGATTTTTTTTTTTTTATATATCTTTAAAAGTGTCATTGTTTAACATAAATTAACTTTAAGAGATTTTTAATCAAATGATAAAACTGACTACCTAGTTATAAATGTGTACTGTTATAACTTTATGAGTTTTATGAGTTTATGACTATGATTTATTGGTTCATGAATTATATAGATTATTGAATTTATAAATTTACAATAAATTCACTTACTTATAGAAGACTTTTCAATATATTTTTTATGATATCTAAAATTCTTTTTCACTTCACAGGTGCAGCTACTGCAACTAAAAATATGTTTTAGTTGTCTAGTGGCATTTGGGAATGTCGACCAAGAACAAAAGTTGCTTATTTTTTTTTTTTTAATGATTTATTTCCTTCTTTTAATTGCTCGTCGCGGAAACATTTTTGAATATCGTGCTTTTTTCCCCATATTATCTATCTAATAAGTTATAAATTATAATTTATAATAAATAAATTGATAAATTGTACAGCAATATTAGTAGGTTTTTATTTAAATTGTATGGCCATAAACCAAGTTAATAATTAATATCCTAATAACTAATAAGTAATAATTATAACTTACAAATTAAGTATAGACGTATAGGCGTATAGCTACAACTTTGAACTTACAAGTTTCAACTAGCTTAGAAATGTTCAACTGTTTAAAAAATAATATGAAAAACTAATAATTAAAATAGGAAACAATTTGTCAATTTTATTAACACCACCATGTTGCTATAACTTGGCAATTTGACTCCAAAAAACATGACTGATAAAGTAATAAATAATAATAATAATTTAATAGCCAATAGGGATTTAATTGATAGCTGTATAAGCTAGACTAGTATAAATATAACTATTGACTATTAACATATTTATGGTTAATTCGTAAACCTTGGTTGACAAGTGATACCTAACTGATAACTTATTAATTATCAATGTTTTCTGAGTGTAATCAATATATTATTCTAATCATCTATAACCGAACACGTTTAAAAGAAAAAAAAAATATTTTTCATAATTTCATTGAAATATTTCAAGAAGAGTGAAATATTTCAAATTTAAAACCCTAATTACAATAGTAACAATATTTCCGGTGGTACTGATATTACAAACTGTTTTGCTCAATATTTCTCTAATGTTTTAAATATACCGTCAGTCTCGCAAGCTATTTCATATTCCAAAAATACAAATTTTCCTTCTGTTTAACTAAATTTATGCATGCTAACTATCAATGATGTTAATGATGCGCTTAATGAAATAATTTATAAAACTTGTCCGGATCCTGATAAAATGTCTAATATATTTTTTATACAATTTAAATTAGTTTTGTCATCTTCCTTACATATATTATTCAATCGATTTCTTTTCATAGAAGTCTTTCCAGTCAAATGGAAAATATCTTATGTTTCCCCTGTTTTTTAAAGCGGAGATATTAACCATGTTATAAATTACCGACATGCCTCTATAATATAGATATTATTCCCAAAATATTCAAAGGTATTGTTTATAAGAAAATTAGATAACTCTTTAAAGATTTTATTGTTGATGAACAGCATGGTTTTATGTCTGATAGATCTACTGTGTCTAATCTCTTAAATTTGCAACATTTTATTTTAAATGCATTTAAATTAAATTGCCCAGTGGACGTAATAATTATAGATTTCGCCAAAGCCTTTTATAAAATTGATCATAGTATACTTGCCAAAAAGTTGTTTCAATTTGGTCTCCTTTCTTTTCTTGGCTAATATCCTTTTTGTCTGGTCGAAAGCAGTACGTACAATTTAAGAATTATAACTCATATATGTATAATATTACTTCCGGGATTCCTTAGGGTTTCCATCTGGCCCTTCTTCTTTTTAATATTTATAGTATTTATGATATAAATTCCAATATATTGCTTTTTGCTGATGATGTTAAACTGTTCCGTATTGTTAAAACTCCACTTGACACTAAATTGCTACAGGATAATCTTGATAACATAAGTAACTGGTGTGATATAAGCAAATTATATTTGAAAGTTTCTAAATGTAAAGTTATTACTTTCACTAGAAAACGTTTGTATTTTTTTTTTTAAACGGTATTGAATCAAATCAAGTCAATCTTGTGAAAGATTTGGGTGTATACTCTTCTCTTTCATTCAATGACCATTATATATATATATTCTAAATAGAATGTCTTCAATGGTTTATAATGCGAAGCTGTAATAATTTTGATAATCCTCTGGCCCTTAAATAAATATTTCGCGCTTTTGTTAGATCAATTTTAGATTATACTCGTAATTCAATAATTTGGTCTCCTTATACACTGGTCCAATTCACTCTCTAGAGGCGATTCAAAATCGTTCTTTGAGACCTATAAGTATAAAATATAATATTCAATGGTTGCCTCACACCATATGAACCATTATTATTATACTTAAACCTTAATACTCTTCAAGTCAAAAGGGTAAAACATGAAATTTGTTTTTTATATCAGCTTTTAAGTGGTTATATTAACTGTCCAGATTTACTGTCAAATTTATCTTTTTTAGTTCCTGGTAATACGAATAGATAAACTGATACTTTTTATGTGCCATTCCAACGTACTGTATATAGTAAGAATACCTCTATAATTAGGTTCATGCAACATGTAAAGAAATTTAATATCGATGTTTTTATTTGTAATTCAGTTATTTCTTTTAAATTTTATCTTAATAATTTAGTAATTTAATCACTTAACATAAATTGTACTTCCACAATAAACATATTTATCTATATATTTATATGTTCCACATTTTCATTGTAATTGGACTCGCTCGTTTAATAAATAAATAAATAAATAACATTTTACGTTCCTATTGAATATGAGAAACGTATTGGTTTTACCATGTTGTATTTGTGTATGTATGTATGTGTGTATTAAAATGTAATAATTAAAAACGTAAAATTAACAATATATGAATGTAAATTTAAAAAGAAGGGGGTGATGTAACGATTTTTACATGATTATTAGTTTACACATATAATATGTAAATTTTCTGAGTAGACACTACGTCCTAAATAGGATATATATCATATTTCACTATTATAAATTAGACGGTTAACGGGGCAGATGCCAAATACGAGTAGATAAGAAACGGCTTTTGGTACCTAAAAATGGACTAGATTCAATTAATAGGAAGCTTGTGTTCGGTATAATTTTTTTTTGTGTGAGAACTAACGTATGGGTGTACGTATTTTTTCGTGTGAGAACTTACTCAACCTCGTTCGGCCACGACTACTATCTAATGTAGCCAAACTCCATATTGTGCTCTAGACATTTATAGCCAGTAATTTGTATTTTTTATTAAATTTTTATACAACCTAAATCAATCTAAATATATTTGTAATATTTAGATTCTTTTCTTTATGCTCCCAAGCTACGGTTAAATACATTCAAAAGAATCAGAAAATCTTCCTTTAATAACTGGTCATTCCGACCACATTATAGTTTGTATGTTTTTGTGTATGTGAATACGAATTCAGCCTGGAGTTTTCAATCCGATCCATCTAGTATTTTGAGCGAAGGGGTTATTTTCGTATTCATTAACAATTTTCCGAATAGGTGATAACAATGGAGAAAATGTTACAAAATATTTCAATCAATAAAATCGAGCTACTACATTTAGCTCGACCATTTAGACTTCTCAGTTGTTGCTGTTAAAGTATAGTTCTTTATTTTCTATATTTAACATATGTATAGGTACATACACCGTTTTTATTACGATGAATTAGGCGAAACGGTTATTTTTTTACTGATCAATCTTCATCAATACTGGTTTCCTTTGTAAACTAGAACTTTAGTTTCCCTGATATCAAGAACATTCAGTATTATAAAATTTTGGAAGAATTATCATATAATATCCCATGAGCGTTGGCGGAAACCGGGCAGGCATTCACTATTGTCGATTTAAGTGTACACGCTTCGGTCGTGTTGTATTTGCAAATTCTAACTTCTTCGGGTCCTTCCACGTTTCATTAAGTCTTCCCTGATTCACTTGTATTTTCGATAGTAATTAATGACGAAAGCCACAGAGAATTGCGGGAGGGCTCAAGAGTTGTTAGATTGTTAATAAATAATAACAGGGGAAAAAATACCGAAATGTTGACGTAGATAATAATATAATACATAGGGCACATCTGCTTACTTAATAGCTTTTATACTTATCTGTACATCATATTTAACACTGAAACGATTGACTCTTGACTCTCTTATAATCACTTGACTTAATTATTTTTCAACGAGAATATCGACAGCAGTGAATAATTTCAATGTAGATTTTTTGCGTTAGATTTGAAACACACCAGTCTAAAAATTATCAACGTGCAGCAGCACGGCACCTGTATACTCTCAAACAAAGGCAGACTGGAATTAAAGATGTTTATTTTTATCGTTTTTTCTGTATTATTTAATATTATACAAGTACATTATGTACGTCCGACTACAATCGTTTTGCAGTTACGATGACTTATCGTTTTAAAAAAATATTCATCAAATTTAACGATGGACTCGGAACCATAATAAGTCTATTTTTGTTCTTGCGTGTCTTAAATTGATAATTGTTGTAAAACATTATTTTGGTATATAGTGAGTATTTCAAGCAGCTTTTATTTCTGCCAGAAGTAATTTTAGTTATAAATTTTTACATCAGAATTGTTCTAACACTGTGTTTACAGACATATGCATCTTTGAACTCAAGTTATAGGCCATTGTTTAATTTGCTTTTTTCTCCTAAATTATCTCACTGTAATTGTTTTTTTTTCGTTTCTTATAATCCGCTAAATTTCATCGGATTCTTTGTGTAAATATTTCATTTAACCATTTTAAAATCTTATTAAAATTATTATTATGCATATGAAAAAAAGGATTTAATTATTATCTAATTAGTCCATGATAAATTTGTTAATTAAACTGTAGGTAGAATAGTATTATTACTATAATTTACCTTCGTAAACCAAATAAATCATAAAAAGTAAACGAGTAATTGCAGTTTAGTGTTAAAACTGTGGTTATTCCAAAAACGTAAGTAAACGAAGGTATTATTAGTTTTATATTTAATTCGCTATTTTCTATGTGCCTTCGTTTGATAAAAAATGAGTTTATATTTATGAATGTTTTTCTTGAACTATGCATGTACGAAACTGTACAGTACAATTCAATCATTATATTTTTATAATCCAAGTGCAATTCTACCTTGTTCATCATAAAATGTAAATAGTTTTTCGTACGAAACCAGTAGTCAACATTTTGAAATCCATATTTAATATACCTATACGGTTGCGTGAGTTATGGACGTCTGATGTCTGTTCTCTGGATTCGTCACCGTTCAAGTCAAGCGGCTTTTGAATTTATCACAATGACCATGAAACTTTGATCTTTGAAGCGCCGTTGATTGTTCATAATAATTATGTAGATTAATCTGTCGTAAACGGAAATAAACGTACTTTCCGATTGACTGCTTGTATAATTATTGTCGCGCAACATCATAATGTTGTATTACTTTTGTTGGGCTCTGTACAAACGTCGATGGGATGATTTTGAATTAGTGATCACGTTTTGTTATCCCGGAGTTGTAATATTATTAGTTAAATTCTCGAAAACGCGGTGCATGTACATACAGAGCATTCAAAGACTTCACAATTGTTTAGTTAGAACATTATTTTACCTGAGCAATCGCGTGTCGCATTTTATTATTCAATATAATATTAATAATACTAATACTAATAATAATAATGATAATAATAATAATAATAATAATAATAATAATAATAATAATAATAAT
>NW_020273108.1:2399170-2462044 GCF_003268045.1 Sipha flava
AATAATAATAATAATAATAATAATAATAATAATAATAATAATAATAACAATAATGATAATGGTGATGACGATGATGATTAGGATTATGGATGATATTGTTGATGGATGGTGAAAGAAATTTTATAACCGCACAAGCTTTGAATTTAATTATAAACGTAAAATATTATTGTTGTCTTAAACCTATGTATTAGGGTGGTCCTTATTTTTGAATGTTTGAAATTTATTTGCTGGACCCCTCTATTTTTTTTATTACCATAAAAAAGTATTTCGGGTGAAATTTGGTCAAGATAACTCACCCCCTTCCCGTGCCACAAAAGGGTTGAAAAATAGCTGAACGAGAAAATGTTATAGTTTTTTGAATTTTATTTGAAAACTGGTACATAACTTATGCGTATTTAAGTTTTCTAAAAAAACTTAGTTTCCTACTAAAAAGTTCATGGTATATCTAAAATGTATTATTATTTGTACATTCAAATAATAACAAGTGTATTTCAATCGGTATTGGTACTTTCATCTATAAATGGTGCGCTCAAAGCTATTCTTGTTTGTTTTTGATACGTTTTTCTGTATTTTTGAATAACCTAAAATTAAATACTTTATAGAAAATCAATCATTATACTTAATATACTTTCATGACTTACTTGAAGCAAATATTGTTTTTGGTTTTCATTTTTGGTGAACTTTTCATTAAAATCCTCCATGAGTTTCACCCCTCTCTCTGCAATGTCATTTACAATTTGTAACGAACTTATAACTTTTTTTGCTGACTGGTAAGCAGAATTATTATTCCACTCTATAGGATCCATTTTTAGGTACTCTGAAGAAATTTTAAATCTTTTAAATAATTTATTTGATTTCCAACTTAACAAATTGATAGGTAGTTCTTTATCTAAAAATTCATCCACGTCTTCTATCTTTAAGGAAAACTTTTTTTGTCCTGATAATATATCCTGGGAAAATTCTCCTTCCACTTCCGGAGTAAATTCTTTATATTCAATGAGCTTACTGGCCATTTTTTTTCGGGTTTCTATTGAAATTCTTTCATCGAATATACCGAACACTACGCATTCTTCATTCAAATACCACAAATGATTTAAAAATTTTGACAAACATGCTTCTGAAATTTTTTTATCATCTTTTTTATATTCATTTAATGAACGAATTAAATGTATGTCATTTAATGGAGCCTCTATCACATTCGTAACTGTACACCAATATTTAATATAAATTTTAACAATAAATGCACAAATTCGCTTTATAGCGTTTTCTTCTGATTTTGTTATTTTGAATTCAGACCGTAGTAAAAATATCTTAAGACAATAAATACATTTTGCCATCCACCTTGCCTGATGATATGCACCGGGTTGGCGAATTTTTAATCCACCAGGTGGAATATCTCCAAGAACAATTATGACTAGTTCAATAAATTCTTTGTAATCATCCCTAGGGTGGTCTTCAGTAATTTTTTGAAAGCAAAATGATAAAACTTCTTCACGTTTTGGCGAAATTATCTTTTCAAAATATTTATCTGTATTCCAAACTAATATATTTGTTTTATTTATATTTTTCCATGCATTTTTAAAGAGTTTAAAAATAGCTATATCTGGTCCAGATGATACGTGCAATTTCGCTTCGTTAAAAGCAGCTTGCATAATCAATTCTGAAACGTGATGCCTACATGCTAAAAATAGAATGTCTCTACCTAATCGCTGCTCTAAAAGTGTAGAAGCCCCATTTAGTCTACCAGTATTTGAAGCAGTAGTATCAAACACAAAACCTTGAACCTTATCAAGTAATAACCACTTTTCTAATGAATCATAAACAGCTGATGATATTTCACTACCCGTACCTGATGGAATTTGTGGAACTCCAAGAAGTTGTTCTACATTAGGAGATGAAGCAATTACTGGAAGACGGTCAACTTTTTCTTGGCCAGACAAATTGGGAAGTAATTTTGTATCCCAATGTACGATAACGAAATCAACATTTAAAGTACAAAAATCCGAATGAACTTTTTCGGCAACTTTTTTACGAAAAATTTCACGGCATTTTTTTATAGATGTTCGATTGATAATATAATCAGATGGATTTAAAGAAACACTTTCTACGCATGCTGTTAGTAAATGTACAGCGTCTCTATCACTGACCTTACATTTGTCTAAAGCGGCAGAAAGCCTTGGTGTCATAATTTCTTTGGTTGCTCTTTGAATTCCAGATGTACATGGTCTATGGTCTTCCTCTAAGACCATACTACCTCCATCCTCTTTCTCCTCCTCCTCTTCTTCTGAAGTGGTAAATTCAAGAGTTTCAACTATAATATAATAATAGAAACTTGTAGTGCAACCATATAATATAAAAACGTAACATTATAATTTGTTTTTCATAATTTAAAATTAGATAATTACCCATTTCTATGTTTGAAAGTTCAGTTTCATATTTTTTTCGTTTTGTTTCCTCTTGATTTATCCTAATTGTTTTTCTTTTTTCTTTTTGTGATAACTTCATGTCAACTCCAAGCAAACAACCTGGACGACCTGGCTTTCTTTGAGAACGTAAAAATTCTTTATCGATATCGATTTTCATAATATCAAATGCATTTGCGTGTGCAATATCAAATAAATTGTCTAAAGATTGTTCAAACTCTTTTACTTGGAACTTGAATGTTTTACTTTCTCGTTTTTTACGTTTTTCAAGACTTCTCCAAACTTCATATGATTTTTTTAATTTTTTCATACAATCTGCTCGATCTTTAGTTGGAATTCGGGCTTTTTTCCAAAATATAGTACATTCATCGATCACTAAATAGGCACTTTGTGATAAATTAATTTTCACTATTCGCATATTAAAAAATAAAACTTTCATACAATCTCTTAGTGTTGGCAGTTTGCTACCGAGAATTTGATTATTCATTGAACCGATCAAATAAATCATTTGTCGTGGCATTTTTAACTAATAAATCAACTTTTAAATTGTTATAAACACAAGAGAAAATTAAAAACTGAATATAAATGAAAACACAATGTTGTAGTTAGTGTGAAATGTAAGATGTTCACTGATTAACTAATAGAAATGTATAAGTAAATATTTTTTGATTAAATCGTAATAATCAATAACAAATCCCGGCCAAATGAGTTAATAATACACATTGGTAAACATTATAAAAGCAATATATAAAATAAGTATAACCTAATAGCCTTAATGATATTTTAAAACTTCGATAACAAGTATCAACGAATCGATTATCATTGTATTACATTGTAATTGTATTATCAAAATATAAAATATCTAACGAAATTTTATTATCTACTTTTTCTGGAAAGTAATAGATTTACAATAAATGTTGTAAGAAACTTATTTATAGAAAATATTTTTTTCTACAAAAAAGGTTCAGTACAATTTTTTGGTAAGTTTTATATTTTACAAAAAAAACTCAAATAATGTAAAATTATCTGGTTCAGCAATTGTTCTACCCTTTGTGGCACGGGAAGGGGGTAAGTTATTTTATCCAAATTTTACCCAACTCATTCTTATATGATAATAAAAAAAATAGGGGGGTCCGGCAAAATAAATATTCAAATTTTTTTTTCGTCTTCTATAACTAAGGACCACCCTACTATGTATGCATTTGTTTGACCCAAACAAAAAAATAAAACCTATCTTTCGTTATAATATACTTTATGCGATTTTTATAATTATTTTTAAAAAAAAAAAAGAAAAACAATTTTTTTGTAATCACTATTATTTATACATATTTCAATATTTTAACATTTTACAGTTATAGGTATATTTTATAACCATAGTAGAATTAATTAGTAGAATAACTTGTTCATTAATTTCATCGTTATGATATTTGTGATGGGAATGGGGTGCCATTCACTATTTGAGTATATTAAAAATAATTAATGTATTTTGAGAAAAATTAATTTGAAGCGACTCAAGTTCTAGTAATAACAACTTAATACTATTATTTTGTATTTAGTAAATTCGGAAAATATATCCAACAAGAAAAAAAAATAATCTATATATTATTAAAACAACTCGAAACTAATTTAATATTAGTTAATCTATTATGATTTTGTCAAAAAAATTGATTTACAATAAAATATTAACCATTCTATAATTATTTTTAGATGAACAATTAGGTTAACAAGTATTATTGTATTTAAATTATTTATTTCATTAAAATCCGTTGTTCCACTGGTTGATTGAGTTCAAAGCATTTTCAAAAGTGGTTTATATTTTAAATCAACTCGTGTTTAATTCACAGTTGTGAATTCGATTTGAAAAAAAATAAGGCAAAGGACAGCCATTGGATAAAAAAAAAAAAAAAAATAAAAATGTACATGTTTTTTTTCATATTGCATTTATTGCATTTCCAATGACCGATTCGAATCGTAAACGATAACACTATGACCCCACCGCGCGTGATAATAACATAAACCTGCAATAAAACTATTATTTTCAAATATCGCTATGGAAATTGTTTTTTTTTTTTTTGAGAATTTTATGTTGAAGAATCTCCGAAATGTTCGCAAACAATGTTAAGGTAAATATTTCTATGAAATGCGTATATATTTGTTCATATCGAGCAAAATATTTTTAAACTCAATTACATATTTTATCACGTATCTAAGGCAAAAACCGCTATAAAAATGCTAAATAAAAATTACATTGTGGTAGATATACATGCGCATCGGCATAATGGAGAGTACGGAACTGATAAATTTAATAACCTAAATAAAAACAACGTCGAGTATAGCATTCAATTTATAAAATATATTTAATGTTGCTACACATAGTTTAGAAACTCAACAAATTTATGCTTGTATACGGACTTGTTGTAGGGCCCATTTGGGGACCGATTTATGACTGACACTAAATGTATAATTTAGAAATAATTATAATGAATCACCTATGTAGTACATGTTAAGTAATGTATAATACTTAAAATATGATCAAAATACATCTACCAATTAATCGTGACCGATATTCAATAGTAATAATATGCTATTCAGCGTGTGTCGACAAATGGTAGTTAACTTTTTAGGATTATTTTGTTTTTCGTTCAAGCGACCATGCGCCGTAAGATAATAAAAGGTTAGGTATTTTATTTTATTTAACTGTAAGTATTGTATCGCAAGAATTTTCATATTAAAATCAGAATAATAAATATTATCAACTATTATAAAATTGCACAATTTCTAATAAAATAAATTTAACTTTAAATCGATAATGCATATAATCAGTTTAAATGTTATTACAATATTTCGAAAATTATGTAGTACATGACCAAATACGAGTTCGAAACTTGATCTTGGTAAAAATTATCACGTGGAGCAGATTAAAATGGTAAGAGGGCCGCTGGTGTTTTCTCATTTATATCCACCCCAGGATTAAGAACTTCAAGGGCCCAGGGGTCAATACATGGTTGTGAACCCCTACTAATGGAAACAATTATTTAAAATTAAAAATTATATTATAAAATAAATTTAAAACTTTTTAATGAAGTAGAATAAAAAAATTATAAGCATATTATTTTTATTATAACATATGTGTCTACAAATGAGATTAAATATTTCATGTTAGAATCTTTTTCCTTGCTTGTTATGTAGCAAATTTATTTTAAATACAGTGATAACATAAAATATATCCCTGCTTTCCGTGCGTACAAACCTGACCACGTGCCACCACTTATCGCATACTTGATAGTAAACATGGCAGGCATGTGAAGGGCCTCTTCGCTCGTTGGTTCAAACAAGAAAAAAATAAAAATATTCTTGTAGGTGTATTATAAAAATTACAAATTACCACTCGATGTAATTTTAAGCCGAGGAGATTATGGACCCTTTATATACGTAGGCTCTAGGGACGTGTCCCCTTCCCTTTAATCCAAGCTTGTCGACACCTCTCCCTATCTACACTAGGTTGGCTGTGAAACGTATGACAAAGCTAACTTATGCACACCGAGCTTGTTGCGATTGATCGATTTTGCTAAAATCCACTGAAGAACGCATTACTCGTTTCCACACTATATACCCCCAATAGTTGTGAAATATCCAACTATAGTTTAACCGTGCATCTGATCTTGGTTTTATACACTAAATTAGGCCATTCTGATAAATTAGTAATTATACATATAAATGGTTTTTTTACTAAAAACCTGAATAGAATAAATTTATACGTATGTGTGTAACAACTGAACGCGGTGTACACGATCTGTACCGAACGCAGTGATAGTGAAAGAGCAACTGTGAGCAAATTGGTACATGAAATGCGGTATGGTCGGTATGTGTTGATGGATAAGAAATCGATTTAATTACAAAAACATAGATGGTGCATTTCGCAGGAGTTATCGGTGCACCGTCTTAACGAATACTATTTCCATTTCTTTAATGTCTCCAACGTATTCCTCGTTTCTAAACAGAACTTATGTGTGTTGTCAACCATTAGTCGTGTATCAGCCATTTGACAATATTTTACTAACCGTACTATTACATAATATAGTTACGGTGCACGGTTTCCTTCTTTCGTGTTCCGATACGATTTAAAGTGCATGTTTCGAAAAATATTTAAATATATACAAAATATACAAATACACAAAGAAGTCTCAAAAATTTGGAACTTTTGTTTATTATTCTGCATTAGTCATTATTTATAATGAATCAGGTTTTTGTTCTAAATTATCTAAAGACTCAACTGATTTAATTTTTTATCAATCTGTTTTCTATAAACAATTTGAGAACTTTAATTGAAACGCATAAATGTTTTATGTAATCTCTTAGGCTGGGGTAAAAAATTATTGGACGAAGCACGTTATTTTTACATGTAATTATAGAACACTTTTGGGTTCACAAACACATAGCACGTTTAGGTGCATACGCTAATTGCTAATCCCAATAGATTATCGCGAAAAACAAAAAGTTAACAGTCCTTATAAGATATGGTTTGGCGCATGTAAACTCCGCCACAAGTACCTTTTTT
This sequence comes from Sipha flava, assembly GCF_003268045.1. Classification (NCBI taxonomy): domain Eukaryota; kingdom Metazoa; phylum Arthropoda; class Insecta; order Hemiptera; family Aphididae; genus Sipha; species Sipha flava. Next base: position 2,406,152 of record NW_020273108.1, read on the forward strand.
CACTGTTAAATCCGTCAGAAAAAAAAAATCAGGTACAATTAAGTTTATGTGAACTCCGCCAGTGAAGAAAATCAAGTAGTAGTATAAAATGAATATGATACATTATTAAAAAAAAAATTATAATATTATATAATATCGTCATATCGTTGACATTAAATATTTAAATCATAGTAAATAATTGTTATACGTAATAATATAAAATCATATTTTTCAGAATAAGAATTAAAAATCGTCCATATTAAATATTTTAATCACAGTAAAAAAAAAAAATCATAGTATATAATCGTAATATCGAACATTCGGTTAACTTTTATAAAATTAATTTCTTAGATGACCAACCTCCTCGTGGTATTTTCTAGATAACGCTAATAGGCTAAAAAATTTAAAATTAATGATTAAGTATTAAAGTATTATTTTTCTAGGTGTTTCTAAATGTTATATTAATACCTATGTCCTATATACCTAAATGTATTGTTTTTCTAGTGATATAGTGTACCCAAATGGTGTATTAATTTGTACCTAAACGTATTACGGCCAAATTATTTGGGTCATCAAAAGAAATTAAGTTTTTATTAATTTCTTACGTTGCGGTTGTTTTCAAACTTTGTTACGTCCATATTTAAATTACATACAAGCGAGTATAGTTTTTTTTTTTATGATAATACATCAAGTATGTACATAAGAATTTTAAAACTGTATGACGTTCATCAATTTTGATAGTAAAATATTATTTTTTTTACGATCGTTTACTTAAATATTTTGACAATAAACTTACCCAGTATTTTTCATAAAATAATATCTAGAAAATCCTTCAAGCTTATATTTAAATTACAATTCATCTCAACGTGGGCGTGTGAATATCGGGATTTTTATATTTTTAGCGAACGATTATCATATTTGTTCAATTTATTAATAAAAAATAATTTTCAATCACACAAAAAATGAAATATAACTGACTTCTGTGTGCGAAATATATTATATGAATATAGATATTATGTTATTCTTTTTTCCTATGTAATCGACACTCTACGGCATCAGGTGTTTGCTTTATTTCTACACCACCGTTGCCCGTCTATATCAATCTATATATATGCGTTCATTAATCATGTATACGCTCGTATAATACGTATAATACAAATTTTACACTCGACTTACTCCAACTAAATTATGTACACGTAAATAATATTTGAAGGTATCGGCACAGTATTTCAAAATAATAACAATCCATACAAGGGTATAAGCTTAGCGAACGTGTAGACAGGAGTATTAAGTTTTTTAGAATATTCGCTTAAATTTATAACCCTTCACTTTATATGTTGTAATTATAGTTATTATTACTACACTTCTAAGTACGGGAATTAAACAAAATAATTTAAATGTATATTTTTTAATTTATCACGTGTTTTTGTTTGAATTATACTGTAATACAGTCAGTTTAAGGACGAAAGACCACACTTGACCAAATAATAAATGCATTTGTTTTTGATTCTTGGTGAAGCGATAAGCGTTTTAGTTTTAGAATAAAGTTTTTTTTTTCAGTTATTGTTTTTCGAACGTTGTTCCGGATGTGGTATATTCATACTTAATAACCATTATGTAAAACCATTTCACATATATATTTGAACAAGAATGGGATATTAGGAAATTCATATTTGAAAATACCAAATAGTATGAAGAGAAAAACTGTTACTCTTCGCGATGTCGTAGATAAAATGGGTTTTAAAATTGCCTTGATTTTTTTTCTAATAATAGAAGTAGTAACTCTTTGGTTATTTTATTAATTTACAATGTCCGCTTTAAACGATTATGACAATACCATATATAGTATACAATATCTTCGTGTATGAATGAATATTTGTTTTTAATTTTTTTAATATAATTTTTACTTTACATTTATGATGTTTGTGCTACATAATAACGTATTTACTAGAAAACTGAATGCAGATATATATTATAATAATGTGATGCCTACACTTTTCTCGGGGCCATTTTAAATATATGAAAATGAAAAGGAGGTAATCTTGGATTCATATTTATTTATAATTAAGAACAATAATGCCGATATTTTTTTTATTATTATTGTTATAAATATTTATTAAAACTTTTCGATATTTGTTTAGAAATAATTATTCTGTGAAAACGTTTCGACAGATGAAAACAAGTCCGGTGAACGTATGAAAATCTCGGGCTCCCTATTTGTTCTTGAATCGCATTCGTATTGCGAAGCTTGTGATCTACAAATTCGGGTCTCCGTATAGACTACCTAACCTTTTCAAGTGATCTACCATTACGTTTCGGACGGAAGCGTCATACGACCAACCGCTGAGTTTTTGTCGCAGAAACGGAGATGTTTTTTTACTTAAAAAAAAAAAAAGGCATAAACGAACGCACGGAGATTGCAATGTATTATACCTGGTATAATTGTCGTATCCGACAATGAATAAATATAAATAAATAACCGTTTTATATACATCTCAGTACGTGCGAGCGGTTAACCATTTGGAAATTACAATGGATTAGACGTCGCCGTGATGTACCAACTGTAGTTTCTCTGGCTGGAATAGGGTTCGCAACAGCCCTTGGACGGCAGGCGAATCGTGAATAATGTTAAAAAAAATAGTGTGCCTTTGTCATCACGTAAGCAGCTTCAGGACGAGCGGTGACCACCTATCATGTCCAATCAACGATTTAGATGGCTTTACAAACGAGGCAGAACAAATTTATTACTGAAAAAATGGAGAATTTTGGAAAATTAAGTTACGTTTTATTTCAATCATTTTCATCCCGCAGTGACACTCTCGAAGGTCACACGCTTCACGTTTTTTTCATTTGGATCCGAATGTTTTGTTATGTTAGGGACGTTACCGGTTCGCTTAGGCTTTGAACTGTTTATTATATACCGTAATTTGATCTCGGTATAAAAGTGTCACTAACTGCTTCGGGTAGTTTCTCCATAGACATCGACGATTAACTGTATAATCAAACATTATTACAATCACCATCTCCATATATGCTCAACGAATAACGATACACGCGCTGAATACCTTGTAGTAACAAATACATCCATTTTTGTATTTAAAACGTGATGAAAAAAACTATATTATTCACTCATTTTTGTACACTCGTATTACAATTGTTTTGTTCATTAGGTTGGAAATAAAATAATATGTAGACAAAAAAAAACACAGGGATGAATGCTAATGCTGATTAAAACAAATTAATAAAACGAAATAACAATAAACAATTGTATTATATATATGACTAATTTTGTAAGCAAATGAAACGAAAAAGAGGTGTGCATTTCGGATCAGCTACAAAATTAATAAATACATTTCAAAGGTAAAAAATTGATTTTCGCGAACTTGTTTTGCAGAAAATTGCACTTAATAAGTAGGTAATAATAACACGACTATGTCGTGATGGCACACGTTTGAAGTGGGATTCCTAAGCCGCATTCGATGTACGTGACCGCACGATGGGTAGGTTACCACAACATTTGATTCGAACATTTCTATTTGAACACGATGACGGTACAATATGGGTACTCGAGATAATGGCAATACAATATGACGTCATAACGCTCGGATATGTGTTTCAAACAGAACATTAGAACGTTAAAAATACTTCGCTGTAAAGTCGTGTCTCAATAATATTCGGAAATTTTGATTTCGACCTGTATAGCCGCACGGTTATTGTTACATCCGAATTGTATCGTCCTTGGGTGTGTGAATGGAACACTGATAAAAACTGCAGCTGTGACATTTGTAAACTGTACGTTGTCGAGGCGGCAACAGTAATGTTACATCTCTTAGGTTCAGTGGCGTATTTGTGGGGGGAGGGCGATAGGGACGATTACTCCTCCCCAAGATATGTTTGAAAATCATATTTAATGTTTGTAGAACTTTTCTTTTTTTTTTTCTGTTTGAATCGGTGAATCCACCGTGGGGTAGACTTATGTATTAATTCCGTGATGCCGCCAAATGTTTGATGAACTTATAAGTGTTTCTAAATATTTTAATCAATAAATAAATAATTTTTTTGATGAGACTTTTATTGCATTTAGGAGTTATTTTTATTGATAACATTATGATCATTTTTCATAAATTTGATAAGAACTTTTTGTTGCCACTTTATTTATGTTCTATGTGCAGGGGCGTATTTATACTCAAATTTTTTCTTTAATTCAGGTTCAACATTTACTAGTCAAATTTTGGTAATATTTAAATAGGGTGAATCCTTAATATTTGTGTTTTTTTTTTTTTTTTAATCTAATGTCGGATCCACTTAGAATCGATTTTTATGTAGTTCTTTTTTAACACCTGTCTGTGTTTTGAAAGTTACACTTGTATTTTATTTGATTTTTCAATAAGTATGGACTCGACAAAAAGTCCGACAAAAGAAATTTGTAATGTGTATCTTACATACTCGTATAATCGATTTCTTAAATCGCCTCCCTCGCCTCCTAAAATACGCCCCTACCTATGTGCGACCATAATATCTACAACTGTGATCACGGTCTACGAGGGATAAGTAATAATATCAACCTGATAACTGATTAGTGATTGTTTATTGCTCTATAGTACACATAGCGTATACAAATAGAAGGAACATTTTCAAAGGTGGATAAATTAATGAAAATAATTAAGTCTAGTTAAGTAAGAGAACACAAATTTGATAAGTTAAAAGTTAATAAGAAAAAAAATATTAACTCAGTTTAAAAAAAAAGAATCTTCTTTTTTTTTATTATTATGTAGTTCATATAAAAAGTGACTGCGTTCTTTAAACAGATCTAATTTCTTGAATTATAATAAACAATTTTATTGGATTTTTTATCATACTATACAGCAGTGGCGAAGTGTTTGAAAAATACTATGACATTGTATATCAAGGGGCCCCACTCACTACCATATTTATTTATCTTTGTAGTTAAAATTCTATATATATATAACATTATGTATCCACGCCAGAACCCAATACCCAAAAGTGGGTCCCTAATCTACAAAATCTAATATGACCTCTGATGTACTGTGCGATATTTAACTTTCTATGATTATTTAATTTTTAAATTAATATTTACGTATAAACGAGAAATTTCAACAATTTTAACTTCATAGATAATTTTTTAATCAAATGCGAAAAGCTAAGTTATTCCAAATAAACTAGTGAAGTTAAGAAGTTTATTATAAAATAAACCAACTAGTTAAGGTAAAAAGTTAAAAAAAATTAACTTTTTAACTAATTAATGCCCACCTTTGAACATTTTGCCCTTTACTGGAAGGAATGGTTTTTAATATTACGGAATGCCACCCTTTGAAATAGTCACAATGTATCATTTAGTCATCGAGATAAATTAATAACTGCGTATTTGTCTATGAATTGGTTTACAGGCTTGGCATTACTAAACATTCATAGAGAAATTGAAATAAATGTTGATGATATAATTGATAGTTTTACAAGTATTAAAAATAGAAATATAGAATTTGTTTTTTAAATGAAGATGTGCTATGTTTTTTTAAATTTCTAAAAAAATGTTTGGGATTGGAGGGGGCGGTTTACCCTACTTAATATCCTTTCCCTCCCGAGGTGAAGTCTCAAATACGTTACTGCTTAGGTTTTTTGAATAACTAGATAACATCTCGATGAATCTCGCCGAACTCCTTTCGAATTAATTATCACGCCGTTTTCCAAAGACAATAACAACGTGTATGTACGAGAGTTTTTAAACATGCTCACAGTATAATCTTTGGTAAGAAGTCCAAAACATTTAAGTATTATAAAATTCAAGATTGCACAGGTACACATGTTGTTAATTTTTTATTGCGAATTAGAAATTGAATGAATGAACGGTTTAAGCATAAAAAAGGGATGAACTTTGTATAAAAAATCACTCTGTACATAATTCAACAGTAAAACGCATAGTGCATAGTGGGTGACTTTGTGCTTGTGTGTAGTACATATAACACCGATTTACGAGTTGACATTCGAGACTAACGTGTACGCGTCAATTTAAGTATGCTCACAGTATAAAAAAAAAAAAAAAAAAAAAAAAAATAAGAGAAAAAAAATTAAACCATACAATCGTAGATAATATAAACAGCTTTAGAGCGCACATCATTCATTCGTATTTGTTTATTTATAACAAATACAGGCTCTTTGTATATATAATAACATAAATACACAACGTTGGAGTACTTGAGATTCAAAAAAAAAAAATAATAATAATAATAATCATATTAAAATAATGCCACTACAACTAACAAAAATAAAAGTATTTATACGAGTAATGAGCAAGTTGGACTTTACGTTGTATGAATAATTTGCAGCACATACATACACACACACATGGAACGGAGAATTTTTGTTGCAAAGTTTTCACCGGAACACATCAAATGTGACCTTAGCTAACGAATCCAAGGCTTCCTACAATGAGTTCGGATATAAGAATGCCAGATTAACTAGGAAAAATGTTCACAATGGGATTTAATATAAATTTTATTGTTTTTATTATTATTATTATTTATTATATCGACTTATGAGGAATGTCCGCGCTTGTATGTACAGTTACAGTTCTATATAATACTATCAATATAGTATTACAAGTAGGCATGTTTGAAAAATTATTTTTAACGTCTTTGGTTACGAATGGGACTAAGGCCCCTTCAGCTCTTCAAATCGTACCTGTTTAAATGGTTCAAGAGGGATGGGAGGCAAAATAATTCTCGTACCTGGTGCCGTTACGCGTTAACTTTCCACTCCGTATATTTTTGTGATCGAATCGATACGCGATCACGCATGGATGCTATGTGACGGCATCTTGTTAACGAGACGATTGGCCGCGAACGGTTTTCTTCCCGCTCATCAACGAACGTATGCCAATGAATTGAACCATGCAAGTTTATCTGTATACGATTTTGATTTCATCGATCGAAAGAATCGAACTCGCCAATTCTTCGATCGTGTTTATTTGTTCATGTTTTCGCTACTCGTTGTAATAACCGGCGCATATAGTGGTGTATTTTTCACAGGGGGTTTTCCATGTTCTCAACATCCCACTCCAGAAAAAAAAAAATTTTAAAAATCATAAATAACATACTAGGAAGGTACTACGAAAAAGAATATTAATTTATATCATGTGGTTTTAAAAACTCTTCATTTGTATTAATAATGATGATAGAATAATTTAATTATTAATTCACACATTTTATGTATTTTTTATAATATTATAATATCTCTCATATTTTAGAAAAATTTAAAACCCTCTCTTACCAAAAATTTGTAAATACGTCTCTGGGAACAGGTATACTACAGGCGTCTAAATGTCTCGTTATTAATGATTACGTGACGTGCGTTTTTGGTTCGGTGCAAAAAATGTAATACGTAATATATAAATACGACGCTGAAGCCGATGCACGCCCGGAAAAATGCGTTTCGTCAAATGTCGTTGCGGCCGCGTGATCACTGTGAATGAACGCGGTATGGTGTTATTGTTGATTTTTTTGTTTCGGAAAAAGAAAAGGATTCGTAAGAAATTAAAAACACGACCACTCGAGTGCTACATCTTACTGTCGCTATGCGTGTTATAATGTTTTAATATGTTTTGTCTGCAATTCGATTTCGTTTTTCGATCCATGGCGTTTTTATGCTGCACGGATAAAATAAATACAAAATTACATACTGTCTATACGTACTGACAACAAAAATAATTACAAAAGTACAATACAATTATTTATTCGTTCGTAATGTGTCGTTTTCGGAAACATTTATCCTCTAGTTGAATACATTCGTACCTACGTTTTTTTTTTCGAAGTACTCGTATTATTGTCATCGCCTACGGTAATCCCCGATTGGACAGTAATTTGTGTTATCAATCATTATTATTACTATTATTATTATTATTATTATTATTATTATTATCATTATTATCAAAGCTATTTATGTTACACGTAACCGATACGGCACTGGTTTCTTTTCTTTACCTGAGCATGCGACATATTATTATAAATTTTACATTAGTGCGGGTGGCGATGAAAATTCTAGAAGTGCTATAAAAAACACATCGTGTTTATGTCAACAGTGATGTACGTCGAGAATAAGACGACATCAGTGGTCGGGAGTGTTGGGAGGTTAGGGTATTGAGGGCAAAAATTAAACGATGTGATCGCTGACGATATTATACGCGATTATATGTACTCACAGACGGAGGGTAGAGAATGAGAAGGATGATGATCAAGAAGAATTTGGGAAAATTATAAACGGACAATGTTACTGTGCGACGAGGAATGACGGTTACGATTTAATTGTGTAATGAGAACAGCGTGAGTGCAGCGGGGTAGGTGATGGTGGTGGCAGTGGTATGAAAGGTACTTATTGGGTGTAGTAAAATAAAATAATATATATATTATAACGAGTGACAAGTACAAGAACGTAGAGATGAGAAAAAAGTGTTTGAAGGATAGACAGGAGAAAAAAGAACGTCATCCTTCTCCTCAGCGACATTTTCTAATTGCATTATGGGTACCTTGTAGGAGGGATGAGATTTTTTTACATTTTATCATTTCTTGTTCGTCTCATCTTCTCCACAAATCACTTCATATTCCTTTCGTTTGTGTTTTTTTTTCATTTTCTTTCAATAGCATACTATTATATTAATAATAATGTTAATTGTAATTATAATAATAATCATAGTATCTAACATAAAAAATCATTCTTTTTATTATCAATTAATAAACACTAACCGTTTACTAACAGTTTGAAAACTTTTTTGAAATTTTTTAACTAAAACTATCCGGTAGATTAGAAATCATTTCAAGGTCTTAAGATTAGAACGTTTTAAAATCAAATTATTTTTAATTTTTTAATTACTCAATCGTCGTCATTATTACTATAAATACAAGGTAAATTTATAGTTATCCTTGTTATTGGATGTCAGCATTTTTCTTCCTTCCGATTAGACATAAAATGCCTATATTAATATGCTATTTATACATATTTTGTTTGTTATTTTTGTAAGGGAATAATTTGTACTGTCGAACTACTACGTATTAAATGCCGATAACTCTCAACTAAAAATAACATTTGTAGCGTGCGTATTACTGCTGTTATTATTTTTACAGTTACTATTGCTCAAAAATAATACAATTAAATCGTTACTTATACCTTTCGTATAGGTAGTGCAACATAGTGCACCAAAAAACACAATATATTGTTTATCTTGTACAGTCAATTATCAAGGCTAACATATTCTCCATGAATGAAAAATAAATGAGTTTTACAATAATTGTGATATTAAAAACCTATTATTTTCCTAATAAACATTGTATAAGTAACTCGCTAACGGTACTGCAACCTATTTACATTTTGTACAGAATCAAATATTGAACACCAGATGAACGGTTAATCCCTCAAAGAATTGAAAAATATAGTTTTCTTATTATTGCTGAACTGTGATTGAACACGTAGAACAGATACATGATTAATTAGTCATGGACGCATGTATAAAAGAATATATAATAAATATATGTACACGCAATTCATACACCCACATAAGTGTTGTGTATTGAGTGTGGTATCATGCATGTAAAAACTACACTGACACCGGAGTATTGAAATGGTAAAAAAAAATTGAAATTGAAATTGAAATTTGAAAAAGCAGTGTGCTTTTATAAAGGTACAGACTATTAATTAGTGACGTTTAAAGAGTGCATTTATACTAATAAAGGTTACCGGATAAGTAATGAACTTTAAAAATGAACCTGATAAGTGGTTTTTTTCTAATTACTCGCATTGTTAATGTTTATTTGATTCGGATCGAAAATTCGACTGTCACGCAATTAATAACGCTGGTCGGCTGTGGTTATATTGATCCCAGTGGCGTGTTTCGCGTTCGATTGTTATAATATATGTATATTTTCTACCTAATAATATTATATGGAATTGGATTTGGTTTTTATTGAAAATAAAAATAAAATTTCAATTTTATAGTATTTTTTTTACATTCCATATTTTACCTTAACAGATCATAATAATAAAATTATGATAGGTAGGGTGTTTAGTGAAACAAAGTCGTAACGGTTTACCTATTCAATTCACTTCAATACATTTTGATTATCGCGTTCGATATAATAACAACTGATAACTAATAATAAAAACTCTCTTCGTTGCTACAATAACAACGTGAACGCATGATATTATTAATATTTATTGATATTATTTGTTTACCTCAAACGAAATCTTCACCGTTAGTACTGCTTCTCTTGGTTTAAGCGAGCGATTTTTTACTTAATCCAAACATTTCGTTATAATTATTGTTTTCCGAGGTCAAATCCTGTTCAGACAAAACGTTGGCGTTTTCGTATCCTTTTGTATTTTCTTAAACGACTTTTAAATATCTACATATACACACACATACCTACAAGCACGTGCACACTCGCTGCTACTTCCGGTTCATGTGCAACCATTGTATGTATATGTTGTAAATATATTAAAATATGCATATGGTTACGAGTGAAATCGTTTGTTTTCGCGAAGATGGTGCAGCGGTGGCTGCTATGGAATAATGTACAATTGTATTCCGTGCGTGCGTGGACTCGGGCCAACAAGATGTTGAAAGTTTTAGTTTTTCCAATGATGATGACGGAGAACGAAGGGTGGGCACCGGCGGGACAACTAAAAGGGATCGTCGGGGGTGTGTATTCCGCTCATAAGGAATACGTGAGGGAATTTTAAATCGCTTATAATCCGATGCCATTTTCCTCGAGATTTAAACCGGAGTCCGTTAGCGTATCGTTATTATTATTATATATATATATGGTGAACGGGCAAAATGAAGCCAAGCTAAAATGTATAATATACAAGTGGCTGGCAAAGGGGCCGGTGTAAGACGGTGGCAGGAAAAGGGGTGGTAGAGAAGTCTCTTTATATTATAAATTATATACTGTTAGCACTCGGTATAACAGAGTTTAATATAGCGTTTATTATAAGGTGAACACCCCTTCGTCCATTCACTCCTATTTAGCTTAACGCGGGGCTGCTGTTGCAGTGTGTTTTTCGACGGCCAACGAGTTAAAGCTCGGAGGGTTGCTGGAGGGGTGTTGAATGCGTTGTACGGGCAGGCAAAGTTTAAATAAACTTCCGGTTTTCTTCATCGCTTACAAATAAGCCACCTCGGTCCTAGCTGGACGAGAGCCACTACCACGCCACTGCCGCGAGTCCACGGGTTAATTAAAAATGTCACGCATTGTCCTCCTTCCCCCCCTTCTCGGTGATTCGCTGAATCAGTATACTATAGTCGCACGTCCCCATAAACAACGTTCATCCGATATGGATTTCAATTATAAATAACGGCACAGAAACAGAGAAAAGGCCCTCGTTCTACTATATTATACTACTTCATTTTCTTTCTATCTTTGCTTTTCTTTTTTTTCTTTTCACTTTTTTTTTCGGGTAACCTTATCTGGATCTTACGGAGCGCTGTGAAATCAAACAGACCCGAACCGTCGGCAGTAGTGGTGTACTCGGGAAACTCGCGACGACTTTCACGTCTCTTCTGTGTCTTAATGGCGGTAAAAAGTTCTCGAAACGTTTTCTGGAGTGAGTTTAATATATTAAGAGACCGACTATACACGTTCCTAGTTTTTGGACTGAAGTAGTTACCGCGGCGACCACAGAGAATAAACAAAGTTAAACGTGAATTTTAAAATATAAATCAATTACGCATAATCTATATGTCAATTATTGCACTCTTACGACCTCTGTATATTATATAGTGTACGGTCCAACCTGTTTCCTCATACCTTTCTTCTCGTCAGTTATAGATTTTCTTGTACGAGACTTTCTATGTTTTATTGCGGTGACAAAACCGTATGCAGAGTACGTTCGTTCGTTTTTCGTTTTCTTTTCAGATTTCGACCACAGCGAGTCCATTTAGTGAACAAAGTATGAATGTGTTTAGTTTTAAACATCAGCCTTGATGCGCCGTGCGGGTTCCTGCGTGTATACTGTGTAAACTCAAGCTTTTGTTGAACGTCAACAGCGCGTACCCTGTATGTTGCGGGCACCGATTGTTTTACTTATTCGTTTTACCTTATCGTGAGCACGTGCGGTCGATGAACATGAGCAGCAGTGGGTTTACAATAAGTTTGGAAAGAAACCACTGAAAATAAAGCGATTTTGTAAGGTCTTTGAGAAAACATATTCGTGTCGCGTGACACAACTCGTGCAGTGTGCGTTCACCGATAAATATTAATAGCAATCTGTAAATTTTTCATTCGGAACAAAACGAGTGTATATATATATATATATAAAAAAAATAAAAAAAAACGTCGAAAATAAACTGTTACAAACATACGATCATATGTGGTGCTCATGGGGAAACGACGATAGTGACATGTTACCACACGTGGCTCTTGTGCCTGCCTTGATGAAAATTCGATTATTGGATACATATGTGTATATTTATTGTTTTGTCCTGTCGATTTCTCGAATCGATTTTCAATCGAAAACGACAACGAAACGGATAATTATTTATAATACGTGTACAGTCATCGCAGTCGTTCATCCGCCAACATGTTACAGAACGATATTAGGTGACAATACAATTGCGGACCATCGATAACCGTCATTGGCGTGCGGTGGTAAAACATTATGGGCAAACGCTAAAATAAGCATACCTACCTACCTAAAATCCAATAAAAATGTACTCATGTTAATATTGTACTAGTATTTATATTTATTACTAAACAAGTTTAATGTTAAATTATATACTATATATAATATAATAAGTAAACAAGTATTGTAAATTTAAATAAAATCAAAATTGAAATTATTTATAAACAAAATCCATTCTTTTTTCTTGTTTTACAAACTCATTTATAACTTCAACATAAAACTCTGTATTAGATTTTTTTTTGCATAACAGTTCTTTTTCAATTGGTATTAATGATAGATAACTTAGTTTTTCCTGGCCTTGAGTTGATCTCTGATGGGATTTGATTCAATTTGATAAGAAATATAAAGAATATACCCATATCTATAATTCGTATACCTATAAATATTGTTACATAATTATTATGTTTCTTTGGTAATGTGCTCGGTACGACATGAGAGTGAAAATAAAATGCTGTCAATAACACAACAGTATATACAGATAAATATAAAACACAAACAGTCTGTTTTGATTCTGATTTGGATTTTTCGATAAGAATTAATAAGAATGAAAGCATCCATCGATGGTCGGTTCTACCGACTAACATGGAATATGCCATAGTCAAGAACGCGCTGCTGATTTAATGTGACGGTGGCGGTGGCTAGTCAAATCCCGTCAGAAGCGTTTTACCGAGCGTTTTCGAGGACCATGTAAAATCGTCGTCACCCCCTCCCCCCACTACCACATCAAGATGTTCTAATACTACAACATAGATCGAGTCTGGAAAAAACTGAGCGTTTACTTATGTATATTAAGTTGCCTATACAATAAAACATTTTCTTGTTTTTTTTTACAAATTATATTATTGTTTGTATTTATTTTATTTGTAAATTCTTCTGATTAAATCATTAGCAATGACATTTTATACTATTAAAAATAACCAATAAGTACTTTTTTTTTCCTTTTTTTTTTTTACTTTTATCTGAGCATGCACCGCTTACCTCGCTTGCCCTGACTGCACGCTACTGGTAACCGCATTTGCCATAGGTCGACATAAACCGTCACAATCGTCTTTCGGCAGACCGTGATGTTCGTTAGGTCTTACCTCGTATTTCAAGTACCGCAATGGTTCGTTTGAATCGTTCAAAGATATTTTAATACTTATACTTATGTATGCGTATGCATTTATAGTTACTGATTTTCGTGTACCGATAGAGGACTTAATTTTTTCCACCATCCTTCTCCTCCTCCTTTCCGTCTCTTTCTCCACCTCCATCACCACGTCAATCTGCCAAAGTAGCAAAGGTTTGTTAATCTAATATATATATATATATATATAAATATAAACAAAACATGAGTACGTTGGTGGCCGTCGTCGTTTTTGGTACTCAAAACCATAGGAAACCGCATTAGGATTATTTAAGTTTACTTTATTTCGAATACTAACAACTTCATTATACGCAAGCGCGCGCACGTGTGTCGTGCGAGGGTCTATTGTGTACATTTAGATCCTGTGCAAAAACAATATGTGAGCCAAAGTGACTCGTACTCAGCCCGTGGATATTGTCCTACTGCGCTGCTATATCGCACATTGCGATAAAACAATTATTGAACAACAAACGTTGATAACGCTATTGCTGTTATCATATTGTCGTACGCGTACACACATTTATTCTGCATCACAATATTGTGTTTTTATTGGCGATTGGATTACGTTTCAAAAACATCGGCTGTCGTTGGGTTTTATTTTTCTTCTTTCATCCGAGTTTCCGAAAATGTAAGAATATGCAGTGATGTAACATGTACGAGATTATGAACTGTAATAATATATCTCATACGTCCTGTGCATTAGAATGCCAATACTAATGCAACGTTTGGCAAACGAGCCATGAATGCGCTATAACGACAATGTGTGGTTCCAAATATTCGAACCAAATTTATTTTTATTTTTCCATATATTTCGAATTATTCAAATGTAACACTGTACAAACATTATAATATTGCCAATTTCAATGCAACCACATACACGCGGTGATCCACCATGATATCTCAAATTGAAATATCTCCATGGATTTTGATTTTTATCATTTTTTTTTTTTGGTCTAACCACAGTTCCACAGACTATAGGCCTGCGCATGGGTGCAGCAAAAGGTTCATGTCCTGCATTTGCCACATTTTTTGGGCCGATTGATTGGTCTATGGGCCGGTTCGGCCAATTCATTATTTAATAATTTAATATAAATTATAAGTAAATAAAATTGATGTGAACCAATAAATAATTATTTTTACAGTAGAGTGTAGATAAAGTTATCAGTTTTATTTTATTGTTATAGTTGTAGTGGTTAGCAGTGTAATTACTGTTAGCAAGTTAACTCTAACCTAGCCTGTGCGTTGGGTGCTTCCGCTGGGAAACCCTACGTACATTCTAAATATAACTCAGTAATCGATTGAATAATCTCAATAATGAGAATATCGAATTTCTATTTGATAAGTAATAATAATGCTTAATATTAATTTAATCTCAGACTTTTATTAATATATAGCCTATGGCATGATAGTATTCAAATTATGAACTATGTTGTTTTTTGTTCAGAGTTTCAGACGACCGTGACTATGTTCTTCGTAAAGCCACGTATTCGTGGGTGTCAACGTAGTGACTACTTATTCTATGATTTTATGTTATTTAACTAATAAAGTCTGATAGTAATTGTAACTTAGTGTTTTCAAAATCAGTAAATAAATGTAAGGAAGTATATTTACATTTGTCAGTTGTGAAAAAAAAAAATTATTACACTATTATAGCCACTTTGGTAATAATAATATAGCCTATGTAAAAATTGATCAATAATTTTAACTGCCTCAACATTAATTTGGCCGATTGCTAAAAACGGGCTGTTTAATTTTATATGCTGCATCTGCTATTAAAGTCTACGCATGTCTATGCCACAGATACTTTATTTAATAAACACTTATAGGTTAAATCTGTACTATCGTTCCTTGACCCGACTAGGAAAAACTACTTTTGAATTTTTTATTACTTTGAAACTAAAGTTACACAAAATGTTATGAAAATGTAAATGCATCATTAAAAGCATGGTGCAATGTTGATTTAATCGACGGTTATGAGTTGCGCACGCTCGCGTGTGAAATAGAACCGTTAATACGATGCTATATAATATATTGGTGTAAAATGCACGAAATGGTTGACCGATGACGAGTAGTTGAAATGTACACAAACGCACGTGTATTTGGCGTGATTATAAACATAAAAATGTATAATAGCGCTAAATATTTCAATTGGTCGAAGAGAAGGGGAAACGTTAGTGGAAACGGATGCGCGTGAAACGCGCAGTGTGTGTTTTGTTTTTGTTTTTTTGACCCGCGACGTGATGGACAAATGTTGAAGAAATTCATTGCACCAAGTGTATGCACATATATTGTAAATAAACGTACAAATATAAACATGGTGTAAGGAGGATGCAATTGGAACGAAATGGACAATGATACATTTATTCCGGTCAAAATGTGTTTAAAACACTGCGCGCAACATATATTATACATGTACGTAGTTCACAATGGAAAACCCATATGGCTTGGAAAATATTTACGAAGCTGTTTCGACTTTATTAACGTTTAAAAGGGATTACACCCATTGTTGGAGAATTCGAATTAATCAGTATTTCGGATAATATGGATGCGGGACGCTGCTGCTAACTAACCTTGAAGTTCTTTAATAACATTAGATCGTCCCTTTCGCTCTTGTATTATTAAGCGTGTATAATGTGAATACACAACAAATGTGAACGCGCTGCATAATAACGTATAATAGCAGTAATAATAATCATAATAATTATTGTATTAACACAAAGCGTATAAACGAAGTTAATATCAGTCAATTTCGAATATCATTGTACAATAATCGAAATAATAATAATAATACCTCAAAATCGTCACAATAATATCCACGTTTACCTATTGATGAAATTAACTGATGGCGTCTGTCTGGTCACGATGATATGAAAATTGTACATGCAAACTACTCAAAAGCCTATATGAGAGACGAGTTATATGTATCGCGATAAAGGCGTTGGCAAACAATCTCGAGTGTTCTTAACGAACCGAAAATCAGGAATGAAAAATATTTTTGAATATCATCAGTAGATATTTAAATATTTTTTTTATAAGAAACAAGGTTTTTGTTTGTCGTTTAAGGACGTAATTTTAACGAATTAATATTTACCTTTATTGATTTTGGAATATGAATTTTTTTTTTTTTTTTTTAATTTTTAATGGTTTTTCGATTATTCGTTAGTAAATACATTTTTTTTAATTTCATTTTTGTTTGTACCTATTGTAGTAAGCCCATAGTAGAGTTAATAAATTAATAGAATATTTTCATAGATTAATAAAATTATATAATTAATATGGTGTACGTGCGACGGACTATACATTCCTAGAAGTAAGAAGGTTAAAAGGTCAATAAAAGGTAACATTTTATATTCGTTCTTTAATATATTGTATATTTTTTATTTTATACAAGTAAATTGTATAATGAGTATATTATTAATAACACCACGCCACCATATGTCATTGTGAGAACTCGTATAAATACGAGTAGAGCACCTAGAATTAAATAGAAAGAAAAGTAGAAAGGTAGTAGAGAGTAGTTAGGAGTTATACAGTTCTGGTAGTGTGGGAGTAGCTTGGTTTTTCACCCTTTATAAACTATTGCTGTCATAAACTCTGTTACAGTCACATCGCCGTGAGTACAAAGTCTTTTCCAGTTATAGTTATTTTTTTTTAATATTTTATTATTTCTGTTAAGTAATACATTGTTATATATTTTTACATGTTTAACTAAAAGTGTTTTATTATTTTAAATATCTACCATTCTCACAACTAACTCAAGCTAACGAAGAATGTGTACGTTGTTTAAATAATTATTATTGAGTACGCAGTGTTCCGTATAGCGATCACTACATTACTAATATTTGTATGATAATTTTGTATAAAATAGTAAATAATTTGGATCAGAGGTTCTTAACCTGTGGTCTATGGTTCTTCAAAGAGACAGAGGTCTATAGGGGACTGCAAAGGGGTCCGTTTAATGATTTTGATTTTTAAAAGTATATAATATTTTATGTGTCTCAGATTTACATTATTTATTGCTGTAATTCATACTGAAATTGTGTTTTTTAAAAGTTTAGTACTACCCGTTAATATTTATTTTATGCTATTTTTAACATCATAAATTGTACTTGAAAAATATTACATGAAAATAAAAATCAATTTATTTTATTTTATTTTTTGTTTGATGCTATTGGATATCAATTATGTTATTGTATTATTTTGTTTTGATTTTTGTTTTGTTGAACGTTTTCATATTCTTTTGGTGTTTAATGTTTAAAAAAAAAGAAAAATAATTGAAAATGCTTTTAATCTCTACCGAGTAAAACAATTTTTTTTGAAATACTTTGGAATTGGAATATAGTGATTCCGTTAACTATTAAAATACTATTTTTTATGTACTTTTATGTGCTTTCAAATTAATTGTTTGTTTTATCTGAACTAAAAGCTGGGCAACAATTATAGATTAAGAATAAAAGGGTTCCTTAATTTTTCCATACTCATTTGACTCAATATTCTGGAGCACATAATTTGTCAAAAAATGAATATTAATTAAACGAATAATATGTGTCTCCGTCATAACGCACATCTGTATATGCTGTTTAACGTCCTATGCTACTTATTTGTCGTATCACGTTCTTCGACTGGCTTTGAACGCATTTGAACCAAATTTAATCCCAGTCATAGCCTAGCATCAGCTGATGGTGGGACGTGTATTGTGTAAACGGAAACTATTATAATATATATTATAACGATAATTATTTCGTGTATTGAGATTTTAAAAATATATGATTGGACTAAAAATATAATTATTTGAGACTAAAAAAAAAACTTCTAAAATGTATTATATTTAATCTGGTTGGCAATGAAAATTTTTAGGTGGTCTAAGCACCCACCTCTCACCATAGTTGCGCCTATGATTAATGCGTTCCGAATCGCGGTCCACTTCTTTGCGATCGAGACGCTGGTATGATAGGCATCAAAAACAAAATCGGCATGGCCCCGAGACGTATATAATCCCCGCGAATCCGGTACGGTTAGAAAACCCGACTTTTCCTCGGCTACACATTATTATAATTATTATTATTGTTATTACTATTGAACACGGACTTCGTCAGAGCCGGTCGATCCTGAATATTTAAATTTAAAGCCACGGTGTTCCATCCCAGTTCCTCCCACGCATCCGAAAATTCTAGTTTCCATATCTTATTTTCCTCCCGCCCGTTTTCCCTCCGCGAAATGGTGATCTTTTCTCCGGACGAAACGCGCTGCGCACGACGCAAGCAAACAAATACACGTGCACGCGCGTATAAATACACGATCCCGAGGGTCGTTGAGTATTCGAAGACAACGACGACGACGTCGACGAGCACCGTATACTATGTACGTATTCGTATGTACACAAATAGGCCAGCGCAGCGGCGTACGCTGCATTTTTGATTCCGTTCCTAGATCTGGTGCCGAGTGTTTTTCGGTTCACCGCGTGCTTGTGCGCGTACACTACGCGTTTCCCTATTTATGTACCGCACGCACGCAGACTTACGGCCTCAGTGCGACACAGCGCGTGGACCCTCTCTACCCCTTTGGTCCGGGTCGTTTAAAGCGACATCGTTTGTTTAGTGCGCGTATTATTATTACTGTAAACTGTGAATTAACATTGCAAAAATAATCAGTGAATTGAAACAATCGAATTGACGAATAAAAACAAAAATAAAAATAAATATTATCGTTGTTACATGTAACGTTTTCACTATAATAATTACACACCCTTTGCCCCCCGCCCACCGCGATTGTCCCGATGAAAACGTTTAACGTTTTTCGGCGTACACCTAATTCGCTGGATTTTATGGTTTGCACACGGCGGTGGTCTATCTTTTTCGATGGCAGGTTGATAAAAAAAAAGAACCTGCCGACAGTTAGACTAAAAATGGTAAAAAATATAAACGGTATCCTTTTACACTGATTCTTTTCTCAGAATCGTTTAACTAAAGCAAGGAGTTATCGTTCTTTTAAAACTCAGTACATCTATTACCTACCAATATCCAGTCCGAGGACGGGAGGGACGAAGAACGAACTCCCGTCATCATTTCTTACCGGTTTTATCTTATGATTAAAAAAAAAAAAAAACAAGTATTATTTTGCATACACACGAAGTGTAGTACATGTGTAATAACTGTAAATGTAATTTAAATGGAATCAAACGTAGAAAAAGTATACACAGAGAAATTTTCATACTCACACACACACTCACATTCATGATTACAAATGCGTCGCAATGCCGTTGGTATGTCATACATTATTTACGCGAACATAATATTGACAACGTGTGTTGAATATTATACGGAATGCATAATGTCTCTTATCGATTCAGTCACCACCGGAAGGCCAAGAGCTCAAAAAAGATCTTTTCTTCGAGTCATCTTTACATACCTAATGTTTATTTCTTTATTTTATCGTTTGGGAATATAAAAGAGAGAGAAATAAGCTGTACAGAAAAATACCTAGTAAATCACGATTCACGTATACGTGAATGACTATGTGTGTGTGTCTTTGTGTGCCGTGAACCATACCTTTAACCAAGTGTCGTCTGTCACGTGGTGCGGGTGCCAAAAAAACCGACATTTATCTATAATAGGAAATTAAATGTCGTTTTTTCTATCCTTTCTTCCCATTATTTCACTACAACTATATAAAACGTCACGATATTTGTGTGTGTTTGTGTTTACTTATAAAGTAACTAAAACTTAACCGTCTTTTTTCCCATTCAATATACTCCATACCAATCGATTGCGTTTGCAAATAAACATTTATCCGGCTCTTTACGCGTTTGCTGTCTAGCGTTGTCATACTGCATTGTATTTCGATTTCTATACACGCACACAGGTGCTCATATAAATATGTTTGCGAAAAAAAGAAAATTGCGAGACGATAAACAATTAATTTATAAATTAAATCTGCTGTATTATGATTTTTTGACGTATTTCAGTCGATCGAAGAGAAATTTAGGGTCGTAATATGTTTACATTTCATTAGACAATATGGGGTGCGCAGTTAGAAATTCTAGAAAATTCTATAAAGAATAGATACGGCCTCAGCAGCAAGTTATTGTTGATGATGGTGTAATATTGCCATAACGGTATAAGCAAATTTGTCTCTCAGACTCGTCAAACGTTTAACTATATAATATGCTTGTTATCATAATATGTGAACAAATGGATTGCTGGTGATCGGCTAAATGACGGTCATGCGTCGCCCTTCGGAAATTGGAAAATCTGATTTACTGCTGCAGACAAACACCTGGAGGGGGCATTAAGAGCTGGTGCTCCTCCCTGTAATTCTTCATATTAATTACTAAATGAGAATTTTTTTTTTATTGTATAAAGCCGGTCCCGACTCAAATTGGTTACTTAATGACTATCCCTCCCAAGCTAAATTTCTGTAGGCATCCCTGATTGCAGGTACTGCATTTTCAGGCTTTGTGAGAAATCGACCGCCTGGAAGTCTGATGGTGGAACAATAAAAACACACCACCATCACATTATTATCGGCATGTTGTAATCGGAAAAACAAAATATTGTTCGTGAAATTCCCGAGATGCTCGTACAGCAAGTATGTGGTTCGTCCCGTTATTACGAATTTATTGCTAAGCTATTTGCGATACAGTTTTTAAAACCATCCAGTGGCAAAAAAAAAATTAGAAGACTATACACGTCCACTGTGACGTGGTGAACTTAAAAATATTACTAGAGGGGTAAATATTCTTTTTTCCAGTACTCATTCGTCTACCGACGAACCCATGAATCAAAAGTACTATTTACCAGTAGGAAATTAAACGTAAACATTTAACACTGGTCGTTTTTCACGTTTTAAAAATAAAATAAAAAAACAGTCTCGTATGAATATTTAACATAGAATTATTACTCGTTAGCTAATGCCCACTCATCCTAAAAAACAGTCAGGGATAGGTGCTTCTAGATGATCCTTTCCGTCACGCCACTATACGTCCGTCAGACAAAAGAATTAATTCAAATTACTACTAAATTATACTTACGAACGATACGCATGCATGTGCTTTTTGATCAACGTGGTAAGTCAGCCTCGTTTTCGCTGTAAATAGAACAATGGATTGTCAGCGTTTTAGCTGAACGAGTTTACATAGCTTTTCAGCAGTATTACAAGTATTCAACAGCGGTTCGTTTCTCGATCGTATTATTTCGTTCGTAGAACTAAACGATTCAAACAGAATTAAATTTTACAAAATAATATCGTATCTATTAGAAAATAACAACTTTTTTTCATCCATTCCTCGTGATGGTGAATGGATGACAGAATAAGTTATCCCATCATGCGCTGGAAACACCGTTCAGTTTTTTTTTTATTTATATATCATTGTGAATTGTCATTGTCGGGTACTTCGTGGATTAAACTTTTAATACTCGATGAGATTTCATTTAAATTTTTTATTTATATAACTTTTCGGTCAGCGAAAATTGTTTCCTTTGTTGAATATATTTGTACTGTGCATGTGAACATGGTCCAATATGATGATGTGTAGTATTACCAATCGAATACCGAACACTGGGAAAATATTGGTTTAATATTTTATTATTTATTATATATAAAAACCCATGCATTAAAGTTATATGAACGATGTACCATGGCGAGTCATGGATTCATTATAATAATAACAACGATATCAGTTTGAAATGAGAACGAAATATTATGTATAGGTATTATATTAATTATAAAAAAATTAAAAAAAGGTTGGCAAATACATCTGTCAAATTTTTTATGACATTGAAAATATATTTCAATCATTTTCATGAAAATAGCCGGTGAAAAAAATAACCAGTTAACATCTGTATCTCGTACTATGAATACGAGTAACCACAATAATTTTGAACATATGTGACTGTTATCAGTTTCACGTTTTGTGCTTAACGGACTGTACTTAATCACCTTAATCTAATATTTTAATTTTGTTTGTTTCAGGTATGTTCATATTTGTAAATGTCAATAATTATTATGAGTACTCATTGACGTCCCCTCGAGAAAAGCAATTTATCAAAATAACGTTCACTGAACGGTTCGCAAACGTCCACTTTGATGTAGAAGGTAATTATGTTGATTTGTCATCTTACCTTTCTTATTGATCTCCTACACCGAAGAGTTATTATAAGTAGGAAAATTAATGATATTTTGATGTAATTTTAAATGTACGAACTTTATAACGTTTTGCTGTTCTGAAATAATGACTATATTATTATACACGGTTAAAGTCAATAGAATTAAACGTAACAGATTATTAATACAAGCACTAAATATGATATGATGGATGGGTAATAATATGGAAATTTATATAAGGTCTAACTAAGTAATAATTGTATTACTATTATATTTCAGTAATTTATGTATAGGTCCCAAGCTCGTTTTACATTCAACAAAAATTTTAACATAAAATTTAATAAAATGTACGTTCGTACATCCACGTGGTCACCCTCAAACCCACACATGTATTGTTATCTGTGTTGCAACACTCATTTTGGTTGATACAAATACCGTAATAAAAAGAATAAGCAGACTGAATATTTTCACATGAATATTTCGTCAATGATAATCACGATAAGTAGATGTATGTATCGTACGTTAATTTTTATTATTTTTTTCTCAATTACACATTAAAACTATGTACCTATATACATATGTGCAATACATATTGTTTCGGTTTTCGATTGTAGTACAAAATTGCGTAGTAAAATGTTTTAAATCAACGGCCGTGCATTGCAATATTTCAACGGGGAACGATATGACGTGCGCGTATTCAAAAACATGTATATTTGTCATAGTACGACATTACGATTGTTATGCGCGCTCGTTATATTATTTTGTCGTATTTCATTTAATCGAACAAAATAATATATTGATTATAAAATTTCCCGTCACATAGTTTTACGAAATAATGTAATGCTATTGCACACTCGCGTAAACAATCCATCAAACATACACTTCAATAGCTGCACAATACGTATCTACGCATTATATTCGTAATACATAATCCACTTATAAGTTATACCGACGTGTGCTGAGAACGATGCTGCGCGGATTATTACAACACGTGTGGTTCGTGGAGTCATTTTTCCAACCACCACTGCTGCAAAATTAATAACCACACCACAATTACCAACAATTTGGCAAGACGATTTCCTCGTCGTTTTACCGTGTCACGGAGAAACTATAATATTATGTACCGAGGAAATCGAGATCTGATGACGTTTAATGTTATCCGTTGCTTGGTGTGGTATTACGATTTACCCGAAAACAAAACAATTTAAATAAAAAAAGTAATCATCGAAAGACCTGACCGTTAAACAATACGAGTAAATAATATGCGGTATGCAAATACTTAACGTTGCAATCGAAAAAGAATTGACGCGCTCGTGCATTGCTTTCTGCAGGTTGTTATTGGTTGTTGCTGTTGTTGTTGTTGTTGTTGTTGTTGTTGTTGTTGTTGCAGATTTGATATGATTTGCTAAACAAAAACGAGATTACTTTTGTTCTGTTCAATAATTTTAACCTATTTTCCTTAATGATATTATAATACTGGGTTACGTCAATAACTAAATATTTTTCTAATTTCTAAAACTTGGTATTGAAAATTGAAAATTTAGTTAGTTATATTGTTTTATATAAAAATCCAAATATGCATTTCGTATATCTGATTTTTTAAAAAAATGTTGATGCTAAAATCTATATAATATTTATAATTCAAATACCACTCATTGATCAGTAAACATTCAAAACCACGACATCGGCTTATTTAAAATGTTGAGTGATGGGGGTGATGTATTTACTATAATTACTATTACTATGTTTAAGTGCAATAGGAAGGGTTTTTTAAAAATCGAATTTTTAAGGGTAAAAACAGTTTTGTATCGTTGGCCGAATGCATAATTTTTTTTTACGTTTTGATTTTCAAGAAAATTTGTTATTTTGTTTAACAATACGTAGATTTCAATGATTGCCGATTAAGGTTTATAAAAATTAATATAGTATTTGCATATAAAAATAAATACCATTACAATTTACGATCATTGTGCGCTTTTTTCAATCGAAAATTTATTTTTACTTCGAAAAGTACGCATTTATAATTGCTCAGTAAACATAAAAAAAAAACAATCAACGGATTAACCTAATCAGTACGATTATAGGAGCGGCGAAAATTTTGAAAAAATAACCATATGTACACATTGGTGATATAAAATTTTTTCTCCAAAGTAGGGTAGAACAAATGTGTTAGATTTTCAATTTCACAATCGTATTATCGTACAGTTATATCAACTGGGTGTATGATTACAAAGAAAAATAATAATGATGACGATGAGTTAAAAATAGTGTTGAACGGAACAAAAGTTATTGCAATGTCGGTTGGGTCATACATGAGCACCAATATCGTCGTGTGCGGAACACAGAAAGTCGTGTAGTCAAAGTTTCACCGGTGCTTCCGGTCAGGCCCGTATAGTATGCGCACGTCGTTTCTTGTCCGTAACACCTTCCGAGCCATTACCACGGTATTGGAGCCAATGCCGACCCGATTATAACTATTATAACTATTACAACACTATTGTACACGTGTTGTACGCCCAGTCTTCAGCCGTAATATCCGGGTGGCATGGATGCGCAACGTTGCCGCGGCTCAAAAGTTTCGCGCGTCCATTAACGTGGGTCGGTGGATCGGGTGATGTTGACGAATAGCTGTGAGCCAGTGGCGGCAGCGGCGTTCGTTTTTCATCGTGCGTGCGTGTACAAGCTGAAAATGATCGTGCTCGCGACAACCCCCGCACCGATCGCGATCGGTGCAACGATAAATTTGCGATCGTATTGTTTAAACGTTTCCATGTGTACGCAGGCCGAGCAAGTCAGTGTGTGTTTACACATGTACATCGTATGACTGTATGTTACGTACGTGTATAGACTTATACGCGTGGGATTGTACAGATAACTTGTTCACGGTATACGTCCACTGCTCTCCCTTCAATTAAAATTTTATTTATTGCTCAAAATTCTAATAAAAATATACACACAAGTGTTCATATAACTGTTGGGTTTAATATTTTCCTTTAAAAAAAGTGACCGAGTAGCCATTTCTATATTGTTATAGCTTTTTTCATAATTAACATTTAAAATATTACGAAAAAAATAATTAAATGTATAATACTTAAAATGGTTTGTATAAATAAATAAAAATATACTTCAATCAAAATACAAAATAAATTTAATAAATAATTATATTTGATCATAACATTATTCTGTGTTCAGTTGAGTGTTTGAAATCATCATTAATGTTTTCTGGATTTAAATGTATAGCTATTTTTGCTCTGTAGCGTTGAGCTATTTATTTATCTATCTTGAAGAGTATAGTTCTTGATTTTTCTTGATTTCAACCGCTTCGTAGTATATTTGAAGCAACATTATAAGCTTTTATCACTGTTATGTGACTTTCGAGTAAAAAAATACGAAACGGTATGTGACATGAGACATCACTCCAAAATAAGTGCTTCGAGGTTTGTGAATTTTTTTATTGATATAGGAATTTGAATGTCGAAAATATCCACAAAAATTATATTTTTTCCACTAGTGAATTGATCAAAAAAACAATTTCGTTATTTGATGTCCTTTACGCCCGTTTTACTCGGTCACCATGGAAAGCGTTCTCGAAGAGAAATAAAAATAAAAGGAAAGTTTTGTCTGGTCACCACACGTGGCGTGTACAATCGGTGGTGGTGGTGGTTGTGGTGGTGGTGGGTGATAGTCGTTGTGTGAATTGATTCGGAGATTGTGCGACGTACAGTGGTGAACGATATAATGGTGTCGTACGTTGTTTCATTATTATTGGCACGCGGGTGATCGATTGGGTTCACGTGGGCTCGTGCGGCTTGTCCGGAGCCCGCGACATATGCGATTCGGTATCGGTCGGGTGATAAATATTTTTTTCGACGACGAAAACGCATGTTTCCGATTAATCCTCATCGTGTGTCAACACACACTCCATGGTGGTACCCTTCGGTCTCGCATTTCCGTCGGAACGTATAATATTCTGAAGGCACGCGGACCCTTCGGTCGGGTTCACATATAACACACATACACATACATACAAACACATACATATATACACATACATTGTCGTGTCGTGTCGTATTAAATAATTGTCACCGATCAGCTGAACTACTTGGTTAGTTGTGTAAATATTTATACGTATACGAGCATATGGATTCGTCACACGATATCGAAGTGACCACGATATTGATTTCATCTAACTTTTGAACGTGCAATTTCAATATACTAATATAATCTATAGATTCTACGAAATATAGCCATCAATTATAATCATGCATAACTATAAGTATGTATGTATGCATGCATGTAAATTTGTATGAAAGCCACTGGAGGAATATAGTAGTAGTAATCCATTCGTAATATTTTTTCTATAGAACAAAGACAAAATGTTCGAACTCTTATCCGTCTAGCATTTGAAAAAAAAATGCGTTTTAAGGGTTCGTATTATTGAATAATGTATTTATTTTAATGATCTGTGTTATAAAAACTATGTGAAAAAAAAACGGACAACGTGGACTTCTTATCCTCCTTATCCCGTACCCTTTATATGGTTATTATATTATAATTTAACCAAGTTTTGTATATTCGTACTGAACAAAAAACACATTTTTGGCACACTTATTGATATCGCATTTTTAAAAATGATTCGGCGCGATGAGGTAACTATTGACGGCAGCGGCAGGAGAACCTCGAATCATTGAGATGATACTAATATTATAATTTAATTATAATGCACTGTTGCGTGCCGGTTTATTAAATAATTAATAGATTTTAAATATTTTATTATTTATTGGTAAATTATTCTAATTCCAAAAACATTTATTAACTAAAATTATTTCTAAGTACAATAAATCATTAATCTACCTAGCGTGAAGGTGCTTACTAAGCTTGGACTAAAACACATCTGAATATTGGTCTGTTCAGGATTCTCTTACATACCCCGTTTATCATAGTTGACCCGGACCTAGTGAATGCTAATCAACTGGTCCAACGCGATTCATCTTGGCATTTTAGATTAATGCTACTTGTATTTTGTGCACCCAACCCTGGATTACCTATGTAACCAGTTGACTTCGTGAATTCCGCATTTACATATATCATAATGATGCCTTTCTATAATAGTTATTTTAATATTTATTATGTATTATGTGTCTTCTTTAAAATATAACTCGTAAGGACCTACATCTATGTTATGTCTGTAACAGCATTAAGTACACTGTTTTAATTTCCGTGTCCGTTCCAGAAACGTGTCGTATTTATTTTTGGCGTCATAATGCCGTCAATGCCGACTTGGTTTAGGCTTTTTGTTGAACATGTATCATCAGCTGCTAATCGTCTATTGTCCTTAATTGTTTCGTAATAAATAGTCCGTGCATTATAGTATATCATCATAGACTGTGCACTGCGTTTTTCTGCCATTGGGTTTTATATATTTACACGTTGTTTACCTAATCTCATATCACAGTTGAACACCAATCATTTTTTAATTAATTAATTTTTTTTTTACATTTTGTTTCGTTTAATACATTTCCAGTTTATCCTTCATCGTACCGTTGTAATCACACTACAGTTTCATTTGTATGTTGTTTATTTTATTTGATTATTATAATAATAAAAATAATTATCTGAAATACTTAAACATGCTATGATATATATAATTGATAACAATGATTGTACGTATTTTATGATATTTACGTAAATCAATAAAGGACATAATTATCATCATCGCTCCGATCGAACGCGATACTATTCGAGATTGTACTACATAATTGAATAACAAAAGATTGATGGTAATTTTATTTTCACTACTAGATAATTATATAATATTAGTTCATAAGTTTGGCGAAAATAGTCATTTAAAACAAATCAAAGAATATACTCGTATTTTACTTAATATTTATATTAGACACTTTATTTAAAATCTTTATCTAGTTGTTCAAAATATTATATAAAATTAGTGGAACTTATTTTTGTAATTATAATATTCTTGAAAGTTGTGTTGTTTATGATTTTTATTGTACTTTAATTTTTCCGTGATATATAATTGTTTTTTAAAAAAGAAACAGGTGTTTTGTAATTTCTCTCATTCGGGACAGTAATATTGTTTATAATATAACAACCTAATGAAATCTGCACGTTTTATCAATTAGACATCGTTTTCGTTAATTAAAGTATTACCTACGATTTTTTTCAACACTGAATGTATTGTTGATATTTTTATTTCTTTTTTTTGAAACACTATGAAGTTTGCTCGTACGCGAATGGACACTTATCTTCGGTTACGACTTGTGATTTTCTAAAATCCGGCATTCAAAGTATCCATCGATCATCTCGATTTTGTTAATTCTCTCGTGTTCGCATGGTGTATCTACGTACCGTTTGAGTCGTCTTCGGTATACAGGTTAGTAGTGCCGATAAGTCCATTAGAGTGTTGTGTGTCGCTCAACGAAAAAAATACCGCAGATCAATGGCATCATCTGGAAAAGGGGTGAGAGAGTGGCAACTCATGTATTTGCTATAGTCTAGAGTAAGGCTGTTCCAAAATCGGGACATCATCAAAATATAAATGCGTCTTTTATAAAGTCATCGTCAAGTTGTAAATCAGAAAGAAAAAACCCTGTACTATACTAGTACTTATGTGTTAAATACAAATCGGTGTATTTTTGTAGTCGGCCATTTATCAAAGAACATGCCCACTACATTACTCTAGAAAAAACCAAAATGACGCCACCGCAACATGGGATCAACTAATTCCGTGGCGAACGTCCGCAGTGACGGCTTATGCGTGACGTGGCGTTAATTAGCGCGTATGTTTCAATGCGACCGCGGTGTATATATACGTAATGTTTTGCAGAAAGTTGCGAGCGCATGCGTGCACCGAGAAAGGGACGGAATAGCCAAAAGGATATCATAGCGTACGGAGAACGCGAGGAACTACTCCGTGCAATTGCAATTCTTGGCATTTGACGAAGGCTACGGAAGGTATACAAGTAAACAATCATGCTAAATCCTTCATTAGAACACGGCCCGGGTGCAGCGTCGAAGTTATTTGATTAAATTATTTAAGTTGCTGCGTGAAGGTCATACGAGCTGTGTAATACGAACAACACACAGCTTCTTCGTGGCGATGATACATTGTAGATAAATGCGTATTGTGTACGAATGAACAATTTACCCATACGCTAACCGAACAGAAATTATCATTTCATAACTCTTGTATACGTATTGGTCCGCACCAGAGTTAACCACGCGCATCATAATATTATTACGGACGATATCCGAACAATAATACAATTATCATTGTACAATAAGCGTCTATGGTCCGGTGGTGGTAATATCGTGTCAGTATTATTATAACATAAAATATAATCGTGTGAACGGATCGGTAAATATATACACATCAGTGGTGGTACCAGGGATGGGCCAAATAAGGTCATGGACCTATCTGAAAATTCCAGGCCCCACCAGTGTCCCAACAATTCGCCAGACCTAGGCCATAATAATATAGCCATTTTTCATAAGCAGAATTATTTTAAAGTAGTATTGTCATAGTATTGTAATCATTTATAATGTTAACCCATAGTAATGAGCTCATATTAGTTATTATTATTATATTTTTTTTTTGCTGAAATCTCATTTTTTTTAATAGCCCTACCTGATAATTGTTAACATCCTATCGGGCCTACTAAAAAAAAAAAAATCCTGATGCCGCCACAGGTGGCTGACCGTGATGTATCCGTAAATATTGATTTGCTTGTCTTAATATGGATCAATAAAAGAGGGTCGTCTTAAAGATGTTCAGTCAAATTTGTATTTTAATTCCTCAATTGACCAAGAAAAAATGGTTTTTGAATATTTGATTTCCTAAAAATTACAATAGAATACACAAGTTTAGGTGTAAGTTAATATGACAGTTTTAATTATACGAAGTCGATAATGGATTTATTGGTTTCTTGGTTATAGCTAATGTAAATTTGCATGAGAGAGTAAGCGTATCCGGAACAAATACTGGCTGATAAATAAATTAGGTAACATATTTACTATTTCAAGATAAGACGCATATACTGTGACATTTATATGACTGGTACTAACTATCTGAATAGCTTATTTACCGGCATAGTTATAATGATGTAGCATTATCGTAATAATGAATTTTTCGTCGTTGCCCTAATTATATAATTTATACTAATTTATTACAACAGTCAATATAATTACTGAGCAAGATTACCACCCTCCCTTAGAAACTCACGTTTATTTTAATTACAAACCCGATAATAATTTGATTTTCGATTGCGATTCATTGAAATATTCTTAATGGTTAGGACCACAACTCATACGTCTTATAGAAATGAAAATTGAAGGAAATGATTTTTCCCAAACGGTTAATACGAATTTGATTGAAAAAGATTTTATTAACGTGGAAGTTGTCCTCTTCTATTGAAATGTACTGAAACAAAAATTAACATCTATGGCCAATCACATTAATCGGAAAATCGCGGTGAGCCGTCCTGCATATGCAGTGATCACACCCACGAAGTTAGTTCGAATTATTCGAAAATTGTGCCGGAAACGGAGCACCCATGGCGTTTTTCACGCAATCATACGTAGTAGTAAAAATAATATAATTTCAACGTCGTGCACGAAAGGGGTTTGATATTTTTAGCCGTCGATAGCGGGATAAGCAATTTACGCATATTGAAAACGCGGGTCGGCGATAAGTATGTGGTGGAGACGGGTGGGTCCATCCAGTGGTCGATCATCGGACTTGGGGCTTAAAACTGGGTTTGTTCATGTCGTTGGCCCGGCCAGTCGGAATGTCGAATTCTAAACGTTTTTTTTCCCCGATACACCGCCGGCGCGTGTTACATACACATCTGGACGGATAATGTTATTATAACATATAATACGGAAAAGTCAATAAATGTATATAAACGTAAATGTCTGATCAAACATATTATGTTCCGCGCGCTCATGTATGGGTATCACGATGTGCACTTGCATAACAATATTGTACGTTTACGCGGTTGCGTGTTCGCCTCGAAAACCGTATACGTTCAGATTAGAAGATTAGTTAGTACTAAGTAGTATTTAGTAGATAAAGATAACGCATCACAAATGTATCCAATTTTATTGTATCAATTTTTTTTAGGACTTCTTAATTATTAGGGACGTAGGTATAGTTTATTAATGGAGAGGGTTTCAACTTTAAAGAATTAGTAATGGACTGACGTGAACAAATAAATATTTATTTTCACCGGCAGTGAACGTTCTAATTAAAAAGTATTTTTTGTTGTTAGTAGTACGTAGTCGTACATACAATTTTTTTTTGATTACGATTATTAACTATTTACTGTTTGGGAGTTTTGAATGGGGGGGGTCAAACCCTTCAAACTTTCCCCTTACCTACGCCCCTGTTAATTATTATTTATTAATAAAACAATGAATTACAGGTAAAAATAAATAACATATTTTTTATTTTAAATGTTTATGCTAATAATGTTATAATGATAACAATTACAGTTTAGAAATTCGTAATTATAACTATAAATAGTTAAAATATAGATTAAATATAGGTATGTATTTAAGGTGGCCACACATTGTCGGTTTTTGGACGCTGTATAGTATTCGAATAACACCGAACAATGTACACTGAAGTTTAAAATCGCTGCATGTGCCCTTTAAAACCGAAAGAAAGCACCGTACACAGAAGCGGAATGAAAACTAAGTAGTTTGATTTTTGTTCCGTGTTCGGTGTTAAAAACTGAGAAACTGAAATATGTGTGCCGTATTCGATATTCGATCTGAAATCATACAGTTTTTGAACACATACGTACTTATGCATTTTTATTTATCAAGTATTATATTGATTATTATTGTAGACTACGGACAATGATCGAAAGGCTGCAGTTGAGCACAATGAAAGTGCGAGATTTATGAGTAGGTACTGTAATACTACTATAATTATATGTATAAAAGAAAAAAAAATAGTGTAAATGATTATTAATAATAGTATTGTTGTTAAAAAAATATTTAGAATTTACAATGTACAGTAAAAATAAAAATAAATTAATATTTTGATTGTTTTGATAATGTATTATTTCTACCGCAAACAAATATTGTTCACATATGAGTATTATATTTGTTGTTCGAGTCGATTGATCCAATTATAAACATATTTTTCTACTACTCGTTCAATTATTTTCTTTCTTATATAATAATGTCCAACATTTTTTGTTGTTTTCATGAGATTTTTTCACCGATTTATCATTCTTTAACGTTTTATCCTTTAAAGTAGATGCTTAATTGTATTTATCGAAACTAAAACGCACCGATTAGCATGGTCATTACTAATTGGTTTGAAAATATAAATAACAAGTGATCTATTCCTCAAAGTTCTAATACACGTTTATGATTTTATTGGTTTTACTTAGTTTTGTACTAAAAAAAAATCTTCTACATCATTGTTTCTTTCGTAGATTGATAATTATTATGGTAATTGTTGGAAACAATGGAAAACAATTTCCATTCGTCATACCAGTGCCGGCCATATAACGGGATCGTAATTCATTGATTGTTCATTAAATACGAAATCCAATGATTACTATATTTTTATTGCTCTATCAGTTAATTCGAAATTTTTGAAACATCTGTGCATACGTTTTAATTTGTATAGAAAAATCCGCACGTGCCGTACAAACACGCCAACCGTTCATAATTAAAATTAATTGCGAAACATGGACAATCTATCGGTCCACCTCAGTAGATATTCTATGTAGTGAAAAATCGATTTCTGAAATGTTTTTCACTTATATTATTATTATTATTATTATTATTATAGTTATTATATTGTATGAGCATCGAACACATAGCAATGCATTTATGTAATACGTGATATCCTATACTCTTTTGCACAGCGTTTTTATCTCAGTGTTACGTAAATGTAAGGATATGGTTGGAATTATTGATAAATCGTCATTGTCAATAAGAGTATTTATCAAAACGATTCCGTAATATTACAACTGTTTATCGATCACTTATATCAGTTATGTACGTCTCGTCCGTCCACGGGTAAGCACGTGTGTAGGAGATAAAATGAGAAAAATAACGAGCGGTTGCAATACGTACATTTCTTGCTAGCGATATATATTTAGTATTACAATTCGAACTATTAACAGGAAGTTAAAATTGATTCACAAACCCGTAGGGATTTCCAGGGAACTCAAATTCAAAATTGTGTTATACCCGACTATCGATTAATCCTCGTATGAAATGAAAACCGAGTTTCCTTAAATCTAAATCTTGGTTCCGACGGCATTTGATCCTATAAGTACACGAATACACTTAAATGTTAATAATCATTATTTAGATCAGATGAGAATTTAAACATTAACGTGATGCTAAATTCAAAATACCGATTCTGAACCCAATCATTCACATGTCACGTGTAGAGACACGGTAACCAGGTCATAGACAATACACTATGATCTAAGCTTCTGGGGTTATGTTACTGGATACAACGACGCTTCAAATTAATAATCGGGAAGTTACCTTAGGTTTTAAAGTTGAAATAAGATAAATATCAATATTTATCTTACTTGAAATGCCTAAATAATTTAAATTAATATTATACTTACACAAAAATCACTAATTTAACATTGCATTCAATACGTATGTTTGTTACACTTTATTATTAGGTATTATTGTAAATGAAATGAATTTCGTAAATAAAATTAACAAAAAAATAATTACGTTACCATCGACATGTTCATATTTTGCATATTTTGTGAAGTGTTTAATAACTTTTAATCGGTTTTCTGTATTATTTTTACTTGTTATTAGCTAATTAAAGCTAACTGTTTCTCGGTTAATAACATATATTTTACTAAAAAACCTATTATAAATATTAAAAACCAAACAAAATAGAATTGAATAGTTCAATCGGCATCGATATTAGCATGAATCATGAATATAAATCCAAAAACATGATACGAAAACGTTTATGTGGAAAACGAAGTATGTACGAATTTGCTATCGAAATCCATAAATACGCAGCATTACATTACAATAAATGATATTCATATGTTAAGTGAGTATATATAGAAGCTAGTACAACCTACGTAATACGGTTGAATGCACAGGACTTTAATACCTAATATAGTTTAAAAACACTCGTAGACATAAGTGTAAAATGGATATTGAAAAAAAAAGGGTTTGCGCATTTTATTCTTTACCTCGGTATCAAGTACTACCTTCTAGGCTATTTCTCTAGAAATAACCAGTAAGTTCATACGATCTGTTGATTTAAGTTATTCTTATAGGTACCGGTGAATTTTTCTTTTGGAATTGAAATTATCTATTTTTATACTGAATACTAGTAAATTAATTTATTAAAATTCTTTAAATCATATTGCTTTCATTTAAAAAAAAGTCTAAAAAGGTTCTAATATATTAAATACACTATGAACGAATTTATGAAAAAAAAAAATTCAAATAATATTCTTTTAAAATCGAAAAATTGTTTTTAATGTGTAGGTTTCAATCATACATATTATTAAACTTGATGTTTTTAATATTCAATGAAATATTATATAAATTCCAAATTTAAAAAAACATTTTAAGATTTATAAAAAATCAAAACTCGTCTTGTTTTTTATTTTTTTCTTCTTTTAATCGACTTAATGTGTTTTTAAGTATTATAGCAGAACAAATGTACAAACCATTCATTGTTCAGACAAGGTATTATCATTATTATAATTATTATATATTTCTTTTATGTGCGCAACACGTATAAAATATATATTTTAATTTATTTTTCCTGCGTGAATGGCTCCGTTTAGTCTTATAATATACTTATGTATAATATAAGAATAAGTAAAAGGGTTGGAATCGTCGTTTTTTATTTATTGTGTGAAAATATAATCGATTAGAAATGTTCAAAATACTTTACGAACATAATTTAATGAGGGTGGGGGTAAGGAGTGTTAAAATAATAATAATAATAATAATGCAAAATAATATCCGTTTCATTCCATTGATATAATTCATAGGAATCGTAGTATATATTAATGATAAAACAAGTGATTATACTCTCATGCTTCAACGTAATAGCGTTTTAATCATAGTCTATGTTCGCGAAATGATAACGAATACGATTTTCTTATGTAAAAGGTGTGTTTCGCGTGTGCTTGGTGGTGTGAATAGATGCCCATTCGTATATAGCTATTGCGTTTTCCTATCTAACCCCATAACGGAATAATAATGGACTAAACAAATAATGTATAACCCTCTTGAGGGAATCCTATCTGCTGAATCGGTCCAACGACCTAATTTAACAATAGGTGAACTTCGGTTGGAGCTACTACTGCATTACTTAATGACGATTCGAGCGAAACGCGTGATGAACACGTTAGTATAGTAGTTAAAACGTGTATGGTAATGCAATACATAATATATGGTTAAAATATTTTGTAAATTATAAGACATACTTTTGTCTTATTTTTTTTTTTTTTTTTTGGAAAATCGAAAACTATTATAAAAAAACAAAAATTCACATCTACAGGAGTACTCGTAATTTTTATAATATTAAAATTCATTAAACATGTTAGTTAATTATTAATAAAATATTAGTTTATACAGAATCAAACCAAATACGTTCATACCATGTACTAATATAATTGAAAAAATAATATTATATAAATATATGTGAAGGAATTTGTTAGAAATTTTATAATTATTACTGTCGAGCACAATACAGATTGACCAAAACATCAGTAGCTATTATAAGAAATTATCTTTTTTTTTTAAAAATAAATTTATTTAGATTAGGATTATTTTAATTGTTTATTTTATTATAATACTATTGTTGAATATAATTTAATATTGTATAAAGAATTATCATATTGTGCAACAACAACATCGTTGCTATTAATAATGTGCAAAATCACGCCATATATTAGCGAATCAGATATTGTTAAACAGTAGCGTGAGACTTAGGTCAATAGGTCACTTGTATATAAGGCCGACTTTTAGCATAATGTCTGGACTAAATTATAATATTACTTATGTGTAAGTCATGTGTTTAGTAAATATTACTTATTACTAAAAACAGTGTAATCATTTTTTGTCCAGATCGATCTACAAACATAATCCTAAACTCAACAACTATCCAAGAAGATTACGAATTTTACTGTTTCTATTTTCTTTCGAAGCATCACCTAATTAATGTTTGGACTGTTTAAAGATTCTTGACATCATGAAATATTGAAATAACACTATATTATGATGCTTATCACGTTAATTATGTTGTAATTACTTACCTGATATTTGTACTCCAATGTTGACCGACGGCATACGTCCAAAAACGGCAGGTGGAGCTGACACACATGTAACGATGCACTCGACATAATCCCGTGCCAAGATGTAATGTATATCAACTAACGGGGTACGCGTGTCACGGTTGTTGACCGTTAACGCGCACCGTAAGACGTCTCTCCCCTGACGTGTTCGAGGGACTTAAAAGCCCATTCGATTTGAAACAGAGAAATGTTAGGTTTGCATAGAGTAACTGCAACAGTACTGTAATAACCCAAAAATACAAATAATAAAATAGGTGAAGGTAAAGGTGAGATGGGGGAGATGGTATATATGTGAATGGCGGTGAGGTATTAATATATTAAAGGGTTGTTACCTTCCTCCTTGTTTAAGGGTGGGCTCTCAGGGTTGAGAAGGTTCGAGAGCCAATCAGCGCAATTATGCAGTCTGCCAAGCCAAATAAAGCAGTACTTACTTGTTGTACCGTAGACCTTCAGATGTCGAAAAAGAAAGGACAAATGCAGAATTTAATTGCACTAGAACCGGATACTCTTCAATACTCGTACGAAGAACACAAGTCGAATGGATTAAAATTATAAGTCAAAATAAATCGCATATATAAACGATTCGTTGATCTTATGATCGGTGCGCATGCACTGACGACCCTTGATCTTAGCTCTGGGAAGGATGGTGTGTGTCCCTGTTATATAGGAACACGCGGTGGCATGGATCTTGGGTGGTCCTTTGATTGTAGGGATGTCAATAGTATTTATTGTTTGACCCGTGTTGTTCGCGCAGGTATCGAAGATACCGTTATTCATTTATTTGAAATAGTTTTAAAAATCACGTTTATATAAATAGTATACATAACAAAATATTTGTGCCGTCTTTTACAATCGAATGATGCACATCATTATAGTACCGTTAACGTTAAAACATAACATTTAACAATCATTTTATCAAACGACGTGGACAAAAAGTGCACGCCTATGGTTTGAAAACAATAACAATTATACTTCTATAATTCGTGATTAAAAAAATCTTTTTGTCGTATTTCAATAATTGAAATAATTAATTAATTATTAATTATTAATTATTAATTATTAATCATTAATTATTAATGAACCTCTATCAAAGAAAACTAATGGCCCAAAACTTCTGGTTTTTATAACACCGTGTAAAATTCGGCTCCCATACAATTTGAAATTCCTTAAAATATGTAAAATTATTCATTTTTTTCGAAATAAAAATTAATGTTTGGGGATAATTAATATAATTAATTAATTAGTATAATTAATTTTCTCTACTACTAACCTACGTTAAAGAAAATACCAGAGATTATCCTAAAATTATTTGTCTAAATTTCCATCTGTTTCCATTTTCCCATTTAAAAATTTACTGCATAAAAGGTTAGATGCATATTTACATGTTTGAAAAAAAATTATTCTAAAAAAAAAAAATTTCAAATTCAACTTTTTCATTTATCGTCTGCTCAGAGATAATAAAATAGTAATCAATTGATTTAGATTAAAAGTTAAGAATAAGTGCAAATTTCTTAGACCTGTCCACCCTCTTCTATGAATGTACCATACGCTATAGTAGAAATTCTCTACGATGGTGGTTCCGGCCAAAATTCGCATTGTCTTACTTTGAGTAGACTTTGTTATATTCTCTGGTTATCCTAAATGAAAAAACCAATGAATTAAAAAAAAATATTTACAAACCGTGATCATTTTCGTAGTGGGGTTTTCCATGACGAACTCGTTTATTTATTTTTTTGACGCGTCTCATTACCCGTTTTGCAATGTTTGGAAATATTGACGAACAACGCGCGCTTAACATGGTAAGGTTACCGCGTGCATTCAACCACTTTTAATCGCATTCGATTTGGTTATCGTTTACCAGCACAGTGCTTTCTTATTAAAACAGTATTTCCTGTTAGGTGCCGTAGAGCTCGACCTTCTCAGGTGTATAATAGTAGTACTACTACTACCACAGCTACTATTACTTACCACCCACTTATGACCAGATGGACTGCTGCAGCACGTTGTCGAGATAAGATTCGATCGTTTTATAAATTATTATATTTTTATTTTATAGTTAGAATTGGCGGTGGTCCAAAGTACAGTAGTAAATATTATGTTGTAACAGTAGATGGAGTCGGAACGTCTCCATGCATCGTTACCTGCTACCTTGAGCACGTTGTTGGAACAACGAGTAGATCGTAGAAATATTCGTCTATCTTACGATTATAATTATTAATTGTGACTACGAGGGTTATACAACTAAGGTTCGAGACGAATGGACTTCAATAGGTACATAAATTTAATAAAATATTGACTGCAATACGAATTCGTGGTACCGCCGGTAAATTGCCCACGTATCCTTTCAAAACTTTCTCGGAAACCGTGCGTATTGAAATACTCATGGTTTTTACCTTTTTATCGGATAAGCATTTTTTTCATAAAATAAATATTAATAATAAAGTGCTCGGCCACATAAAAACGTATAGTCAATAGTTGGCGCAGTTTCTGGCTTAAATTCTAGAAAAATAAAAAATAAGCATACACATATGTTATACTAATATAATACCAACTACTAGTGCCTATTTCGATCGACTATGAATGAAATAAGCGTGATACGTTTTATACATGAATGCGCTATAATGCGTTTTAAGCATAAATTACTAATTATATGTGTATGAAAGCCTTTAAAAAAATGATTCGAAATACGACTGTATTTGTTAGTCTTCGGAAAGTTCGTTATAGGTTTTCAATGGAAATTTGCTTTTTAATTTTATAATTTGTTTATGCTCATTCATAGTTTTAATTATTTGGAGTGTTGTGGATAATGTCGAATTATATCCGAACTCATGGTTCATATCGATTTCGAGAACTAGTGCAAAAGACGGGTCCCCGCGTACCTATAGCTGATCGTTGTAAAAAAATTGTCGACGCGCTTTATTACGTTTTTGCACGGTATATGATGTACGTTATACCGTACCCGCAATAAAATAATGTCAACACCCTTTGAAATTAAACCCGTGCGATAGGCTACTCAGTGATAGTACTACCCTCACAGGTAAAATCCATCCTGTGGTCGACCATCCGGTTTTCACGATATTCTGGATATTATGGTATATCGATAATATTAATAACAATAAATTTAGATGTCATACCAGCTAGCGAAAATACTGATACGAAAATACAAACCGGTGATATTGGTGTGCGATGCGGAAACGCTTTTTAATATATATTATAGTCGAGGAATGAAAAGGGAAAGAAAAACTTATTTCACGTCTTATGTCGTCGACATGAATTCGAAATGATGGAAAACAGAATACCTACCGCGGGTTGTGTTCCATTTGAGAATGAAAATGAAATAAAATGGTATGAATAAATTCGTACAATATTGTATTATTAAGAGCATGTAAAACTTTCTGTCTTCGTCTTACAAACGTACGATGTAGTAAATCTGCGTTCAGCACAACCAATTTTGCATCGTTATAGCTTTAATATCAGATTAAACTGACTTATTATTGTCAAATCTAAAGAAAATAACGCGATACGTGTCCATGGTGATTTTTTTGCGATATTTTATTTACCAAGAGTGTAACTTACAGATGTTTTTTTTTTTTTAATTTACATACTTCATAACTGGTTCGAAATTGAAAACCAACTGGTATAAAACTGATTCATAAACTCTGATAATGTTCTTCTTTACAAGTTTGATAAAAATAGATCGGATTATTCTTATATTTATGCTAATGATATAAAATGGTTACATTGAACACAAATTTGCCTGTTGTACGACTGTAAGACGGAGATAATGCATGTAGGTGTCATCAATGGACATTTGAAATCTGTCATCTACATCGGGACGGGAAATAATGCGATGACCATAGGAATCATATCGTTTACTAGGTATCGTCCCATTTGTTTCGAATTTGTGAGGTGAACCGACCTCGGGTAGGCTGCTCAATCCTTCGGGCATTATCATTTTTTTCTTTCAAAACAAACGGAAACGTTATCTAGAATCGTGATACATGCACATCACATATGTATGTTTCGATTCGTCCACGATTGCTGCACGTAATTTTATGCAAAGCAATCAAACGACGATATTTCCGAAAACTCAAAGTAAATACGGGAAAGAAAAAAATACGCTTTTCCTCACAAGCCTGTAATTCGTTAAATCGAAAAATATTTTGACCGCGAGACTTTGATGATATATGTTTAACATACTGTATAGAGTGCGTATGCTCGAACTTTCGTCCTGAGTGCGTTAATCATCCCTTAAAGTATAGTTTTACTTGGTATCTACCGTGGTGTACATGTAGAGGACGGAACATTGGTGCTCGCCATCCCCGTGAGCCGTTACAACTATGTATTCTACAACATGTAACATATAATAATATGTTTAATTCGTAAAAATATAGAACGTACCAAACTAAGTAAGCTTCCTGACTAATTCATTAAAGTATTGATTTAATTAAATAGAAATATCTTGTACTATGTATTTTTACAAATAAATATACTTAAGAAAAAAAACGTTTGCATGACCCTATTGCTATATCTATCAATTACATTGTTGTAGTGATAACATTGCTTTTTCTTTTTAAAGAATTTTCTATATTAAGAAAACGTGCATGATAAATGTCACCTCCTCCATACGAAGGGACCAAGTACGCAATTGGGTGCACCTACATACACACGTCCAATTACCGACGACTGTTGCAATCATTATTGATATCGTGTACTTAATATTATTATGCTACGGCTTTGCAACAAATGAAAATACTCAATAAAATAATATAAATGTACATTATTATAATTATCTTACTTAAGGTACATCTACGAAAACATGTAAATAAACGTAAAAATAAATATCCTTCAGGGTATTGCTTTGAACCTGAGATGGTATATTAAAATATCGCGTAATTCGTTTATTAAATTGTTGGACTTTATATACATTGATGATTATAGTGTGCTATACATTTAAATATCGATTCTTGATTCAGTATGATCTATATCTATATCAATCTTACTGTATGGTAAAAAAAAAAAAAATAAAAAAATTCCATCATTTGAATATGTCTGTTTTCTTGAGATATTTTTTACGTTGAAACAAACGTAGGTTTCGTAACCTTAATATTTCTGAGAGTGCGTTTACCAGTCAAAAAAAATCAAAAACAAAATTAAAAAAAAAACTACCCGCGATCCGTGTGTATAATACCAGTCAAAAATTCACTATAACCATAAAAAATATTCGTTTACTAGGTATTTTACCAGAATTTTCTTGTTAAAATAAAAAACTCAAGCCACTGAAATTGATGAGTTTGAATCGATATCGACCATGTGGATTTATTCACGAAAAGGGTATAATATAACATCTAGATTTTAGATTTGTTTCCATAAATAAAGAAATAAAGAATTATGGCAAAGCTATACTGATATCAAATCGTCGGAACTACACGTTCAATTTGTGTTGCAGCACACAATATGTTATTATTACATTTTTTGTTTTGTTCATGGACCAATCTTCTAGAGCAAATCGACCGGATCACATAATAGTATATTATTATCATTGTAATACGTATCGAGCACTGAATTTTGTATAACCACGTTCGATAAAATACATCAAAAACGAAGGGAAAGTTAACAACGCATCACTCATTTTTAAAATATAAATTAATTAATAATCACCAAAAATTGAATTATAGTTTTTAAACATCATCATTATAATCTTCCCATGTCTTATTGGCAGATTTTGGTCATATGTGTGTTTTCGGAACTCATCTGTTATAATATGTTACTACTATAAATGTATATAGATAAGACTTAAATTGTAATACCTGATATCTATTTTGCATTATTATATTCG
This sequence comes from Sipha flava, assembly GCF_003268045.1. Lineage (NCBI taxonomy): Eukaryota > Metazoa > Arthropoda > Insecta > Hemiptera > Aphididae > Sipha > Sipha flava. The sequence goes on from NW_020273108.1 coordinate 2,449,230, forward strand.
GGCTAGAGCTTAATCTAGGAATTTTTCGGCCCTTAGGCAAACATTTATTTTATACGATGAAAGATATATTTAAAAAAAAAATCATAAGACTCGAGGCCCACTTATAACAGAGGCCAGCAGTTGTCTATTTTATCTAATTGTAAATATTACTTTGATTCGAGCATGTAAGTTATAATCAATGGTATGAATTGTATTGGGTTCTAAGCTATGAAAATTATACGGCGCAGTACTGAACCAGTTCAACTTCAAAACATTAACGATTGCATTTATTTTTTGATCTCGTTACCCGTAGCTTTTTATACGAATTGTGAAAATTAGTATAGACACCTCACGTTATGAGGAAAAACAATTTAATGGTCCAGACTAATAATTAGGTTTTTCCATTTTTTTAAATTTATCAGGAATTATAAAGAATTAAATTATTAAATTTCTAATGGAACTATGAATATATTTTAAAAATAAATTCTTCATGTATATATACATAGATTTATATTTAAATTTTTTTAACAAAAACAAAGAGAAATGTGAAAAACAGGTATCTACTATTGTATGATATTAATTTATCTGATGAACAAATTTTTTTAGTTATTGCACCCAACTGTAGACAAAGATTTTCCTTATCAGATATTGTACAAAAATGAATTTTGAAAAAAATCGGTGAAACTTGGTTCTTGCTGTGGACCCTTCAATTACTGGTCCTGTAATCTGATATTATATTTTAAATTTATCAGAAAATTATATATATGAATTAAATGAGAAAATATTGTCAGAATCCATGAAATCAATCAATCGAGGCATGGATAGACTAATAATGTTATTAGTCAAAAAATTTCTACGCGACGCTTAGATTTTCAACACTGTTTGCCGGATTCTTAACGATTTTAATTTTTTTCGTATAAGCTTCGGATATTATACTGTAATAATAAGTCTCCGGAGGACCATAGTACAATCTGCTTATCAATGTTTTGAACATTTGACGAGACTTTTGGTTCAGATTTACTACCCAGAAGTATTTTAGCAAAATTAAAAAAAAAAAAAAAACAAATATTATACTGTAAAATCAATACGTTCCACTTCGGAAAAACTATTGAACATATTGTGTGTTTAGAGGCGTGAATTGAAACCGAATGTGTGCGCCCGCACGGATTTCGGTGATGTATGTTACTGCATTATAATATTATTGTGCGGTATATGGAATCGTACTGCGGCGGGCAAACGCAATGACGCAAGTGACGAAGATTTTCAATATGTTTACCGCACGCGCGTGTGACGGCTCTGTATCATAGTTCGGTTATGAACAGCGCTGGCAGAAAGCTTTGGGGCATTTTTTTTTCTGGGGCCTTTGATTTTTTTTTTCAAAAAAAAATGTCCTGTATATCATGTTTTTCTATTTTACTCAACTTGTGTAAAAACATTTTTTCTTAGCATGGTGTTAAACTCTATCATCAAAGCATCAACAACATATTATTGTTTAATACTTAATTATTATTATACTATTGATGCTACAATACAGTTACCTACTTAACATGATATTGGAGATTGGGATTCAAATACCATACACAATCTCATGACAGTGGAAGGGGGGGAGGGAGCTCGCGGATTTCCTAAGATTATGGAGCTCCAGCAATTGCCCTTTCTTTCAGCTCTGTTTGCGAATGGAAACATTATGCACGATTCCAGCTCTCGGTGGAGACGAACAATAGTCCAATGTCTGCATTCTGATTTTAGAATCGGGTGAGATTCACAGTAAATAAATCAGTTGCCAATCAACAGTTTTACATCGGGTAAACCGACTAAAGTCGACTTGAATAAAAAAATTCATAACACGATGTGTGGAAATAACACACGTGTACAAGCTCGAAAATGTCAGTGCGCATAAAAAAATAGGCTGTTATAAACGGTGTAATGCACACCGATTATTCGTAAATACAGTATATAGGTACTAATGGTGCAGCTATGTAGGAAAAGACCCCATCGCAGTAGGTAAACTAAACTCTCTAAGTAATATTATTTTTTTTTTTAAATATGAACACTTATTACGAAACGATAAACGAAAATAATTATCAGATAATTAATAGATACGCAAAGTAAAAATAAAATTTAGTTTATTACTGTAAAAAGCATATTGCATATTGCGTGAATTGTTATTCTACTTCAAAAACCTACCACGTTTGATTTAAGTAGTTACAGATGAATACATCAACATTGCCGATTATTTTAGGGAAGTGTAGTTTCAGAAATTTCCAAGGCCTCGGGATATTGCTCCCCCTATACACTGTGATGGCTAGGTTACTGATAGGTGTAATGGCGTGTGCAATACAGATTCACTTGAATAGTTCTGACTTTGAATAATTTTTTATGGAATCAATTCAGTCGAAATAGATGAATAGGAAAAAAAAATCTGATTAGATTTTTACGTATATAGCTTTTCAGCGCGTACGGAAAATATATATGGGCTTGAATTTAGATAAACCGATACAGGGCAAAATGTGGCGAAAATCAAAAAAGGAAAACGTATATACCTGGGTATGAAAAAAAAAAAATCCGCCCGCCAAGAATAATTTATGTATTTTACATTACACCCTCCAGTTATGTAAACGTTTTGAATACATTTGGATTACGTGTGTCAGAAGTAACCGTGTGCTATAAAAAATTTCGAGGAAACCCGTCATTTTTATAATCTTTAAATCCGGTGGCATTGCTTGCGGAGGAAGCACTTCGTATTCAGAGATTTTCGTTGTAATAACACACAGACAACGTAACTATGATGCAGAGCGGTGAATTGATTCATATCTAGGTACGAAGGCTTTTGTCCTTTTTTTTTTTCTCATTTATTTTATTTTTAATCTCCTCTCGTTATTGAACATGGTACGTGCATCGCTGGCTGTTCACGCAGACGTTCGTTGATTAGGTATTTTTTTTAATATTATAACTTTTATTATTGTTTTTTAAACTTTTGTTATCCTATATCAAATACCGAACACGCATGGTTCAATATTGCACTATGCTGTATTACTATAATTCCGTTTGAAATTGTTTTTACCTTTACGATGTGAAAAATTAATAATAGTGCCCATCCGTATTGATCGCAGAAACCGTTTGTCGTGTATTTCTTTGTCACGTAGAGAAGGTGTGGGAAGGAAGAGAGCACGTGATGCAGTTTAATTTTTTTTCAATTGTCAACATTCTGGCTTATACACATACATAAATATATACATATCTATAGACATTTGGAATTCTACCAAAATCAAAACATATTCACGGACTATTGCATACACCCAGCGTTATATGGTCGTGATGTGCCCACAGATAAAGTTTTAGGAGTGCAACGAAAAAAAAAAAAACCGTATATTTTTGACAACTATTATATTTTATATTCTTATATTAATAATGATAATGATATTTATGAAATTACAAATTCACAGTATTTTATCGGGAGGGGGAATAGTATCCAATCTTACCTCTCCCTCATTCCCAATGGATTCCCTTGATCGTGTAAACTTAAAATCCGATTACGTTTGATGTGCGTACATTCGAAAGTAAACGAGAATAGCTACAGTGTCGGATGCCTGATGTACGCTGTACGATATGCTAAATATTCAACGGTCCCTTCAATACCAAGAAACGCGTGAGCGATTGTTTCATGTAAGACGTGTTTGGACCCGTCGAAATAAGCTAATTTTCGTCACGCGAAACTTCGAAGTGAATAAATAAATAAATAATAAATTTGTGCGCATTAAGATTTCTGTTGGATAATGTTAAGGACATTTCTTTAGACTATAGTTAAACGTATGGTTTCTTAATATTTTAAGCATTAAAATCGATTGCAATATATTGTAATCCTCATTAGTTAGTTATAATTATAATGGTTGTGTGGAATAATATAATTTAACAAATATATGTTTTATGAAAACTTTACAAGTATGTTCTAATTTAGTCGAGCTGTAGCTCAAATGAGAGAAGACGATAGGTTTTCGGTAATGAAGATAAACAATTATGTGCTTATAATTTTTATTAGGTCTGTTAAATCTTCTTCAGTGATTGGTTATTTTGTGTGCTTATTTTCAATTGTATTTATGGTTTTTTTTTTTTTTTTGAGTTTTACGATTGCATACGTCAATATGATCGGCGTGCACATCATAACGAATTTGGATAGAGTGCCGCTGTATTTTTCGGATTCTTTGTTTTTCACGTGAAAAAAAAAATTTAAGTGTAGCGAATGTATAATAATGAACTATGAAAGCTCCACTCTTTCTCTCCAATCCGATCCTATACATTGAAAAACGTCGAAAGAGACATAATAATAATCCGTACTCGTTGTGAACAGTTTCATGTGAAACTGGGCAATGAAATCTTTTGCGGTGCGTAACACGGTGACGGCGGCGAAACGATATACATTTTTCACGACCGGTGTACTGCGGCGGGCCTAAGAACGAACGAGTATCGCGTACACTTCTATTGCATTACAGTAGTTTATTAATCAGCAGCATATGTCTAGAAATCAGAATAATTTTACATCTCAATTGTGTTAACAATTAGGTGCGTATGAACACAAATACGTTTGTTTTACGGCTGGCTTGAAAATCGCGAGTTCCGCGGTTGGAGTCTTATACGGTCACATGATTTTTATTTCGCTTGTACTCTTCGATTGCAACTGATTTCGCAGGGTATACAAGTAAACCCGAATCCACACTGAACGGTATCGATCGCCAATCTTGAACCAATGTGTACGTATCATCCGGCTTTGACGAAACATGTCGCGTGCGCTCAATGTACTTTTCCACTTCCGGGCGAATATCATCATGAGTTTGGTGCTCGAAGCCGAGGGGAGGGGACCCCGGGTAATGAGGGATAATTTGATAATTTCGCCTCGGACCAGCAAAAATGATTTATTTTTTCCCCTTGTCACGATGGACGCAACACCGCGGTGGTGCCAATGCGGACCGGATGGCTCCGACGCCACGGGATTGAATGAAGCTCGTGGTGTTCGTGGAACCGAACCGCCGGTGTGAAATAGGAAAATATAACTTTGACCACGTTCAATAGAAAGCTTTTTGTACCACAATACGCAAGTTCTCTAAAGCTTTTAACTCCAAGGTCATTTCACTACCTTCACGCGTCAATCTGACGTCCATTGATGAATATTTGTTCGCCTGACGCGTGTTCGACCATTGGCTGCCACCGCCGCCGGTTAGTGACATGCTCCGTCCGCACGTACGTTTTCCGATTTATCGTGCCCGTGCACTGAATGATACCGTGACGGCCGTCGGTGAAGCGATTTTCGCTCTAGAGTTTTCGTATCGGATCTCGTTCATCATCAGTTACGCAACTGATTGAAAATCCTATTCTCACAACATATACATTGTACGTGTATCGTGTTGATTATTGACCGTCGAATGAAAATATTCAGATTGGAGTATCTGTATGTAAAAACACGCACTACTGCGTACGAACTGATAAACAATTGTCTTCCCGGGACGAATACGCTACGTATAAACAATAGATATCGTATTTTTACTAAACATTTTTTAGTCTAATAGGGACGCCCTTTACTCGGCCGTACTTATTTCTTGACGGCAACATTATAGCGATTGCGGTGACAGTGGTAAAAGTGGGAAATGCATGATGACAGGTTATTGGTGGGAAGTTGGTAGAAAAACTTTTAATTCGATAGCCATCCTCATGTTCCGTTGCAGCATTACGTTACCATGTGTGATGGTCGTTTAAAGTTATTGTTCTATCATTCTTTCTCAATCCCACCTCGCTTTCTCTCTCTCCCTCTTTCTCCATCTATCTCTTTGCCGCATACGCATTCATCTCTTTCAAAACTGTTAAACCGGGTCACCTGCATCACTTTGAAACTACTCGAAAACCATCACCACCGCTTTTGTCATTATTACTTTTTTTATGAGATTATGAAAAGAAAAAAAATAATAAGAAAATATAACGAAACAGCTCTAGTGTGTATATGTGTGTATCAAGTGCTGAAAGTCATAACAATTAGATTTAAAGGGTTTCACGCTATTTCTTTCGACAACCTATCGAACGATTTCCCGTTTTCAATAACATCACAATTATATGTTAAATTTATTTTGTGTATTGTAAAATGTGTGCGAGCTACCTATCAACTATATAATAAACGGCACGTTTTAAGACAAATATACCGACTAGATTTCGAACGTTAAGCCGTTACAGTATAATAACAAGATTAGGGGAGTGAAAAAAAAACACAGCAAGAAAATGCTACACTTGAAACAGTAAAAAATTATTACTTAGTTCAATTAGACATTGTGACTATCATTGTCAATAGATCAACGTAGTACACTCGCATGTATCGTACGCATTTATTATACAGCAGATATCAACTGAACGTTTCCGTTTGAAAATATCTAGAACAATATCAGTCAAGAGCCGCAGAGCAATTGTCGCCGTTAAACGAAGTGCGTGATTCATAATTTCCTTTCGGTTTGTTTTGGCAAAAAAAACGGGTGATTTTACACATGATGCAATATCGCATTAGATTAGTATTGGGCGGAGAACAAGAACTCTGCTTTTACAATTATTTATTTCCAGTGAAACCTATCTTTATTTGTTTATTAATTTTTTTTTCGTTCGATTTTATTCTACACCGAAACGAATGTTCCTACTTTTAATGCCATAATGACATGTTTTACAAGATAAATGCCATTTAAAAGTATTGTTTCTATGACGTTCTCGTGTTTACGAAACATATTATCATACAATTGTAATGCGCCCAACACGTGGATTTAATGCATGTGGGCGTTAAAACAGCTGGTTACAGTAATATGCGGAATTGTATAAAACGCTCGATTTTACAATAACATTATGATATAATATCAGCTTAAAGTCCTGTGTTTTTCTGCATCGGTCGTCAAACACAAATTTATAATAAAGCACGGCGCGTACCGAATGGCATCTCGTCAATACTTTGCGCTGTATGGACTACTGGTTGACTACACATATTATATATACTCAACTTTTTTTATTTTAATTTACTTTGTTCTGTATCCAAAAGTGATTTTTATTGAACAATAATAATTATTAGTAAAATTTCGTCGGAAATAAAATCGAAAATGTTATAAATTTACCAAATTTTTATGAACCAACGAAATTAAATTAATTTATATTCAAAGTTTTTAACGTTTTCGGTGAATTTTGTTTATTCAAAATGTTTACAAAAATAATACAATACCAAATACACACATTTAAATATTTGTTATTTTGTAATTCGTATTTTTGGATTTTTATTGTAATACAATGTATGCATCTTACTTTATCATCGGCCAAAAATCAGTTACATCAATGAAAATGTCTAAAACTTAAACCTGGCCAAAAATAAATTCAACTAGATTTTACAGTTTTATTTTTTTCAACTGTACACTTTTTTTCGATAAGCAGTTTTGTTTTCAGATATTATTAACTTTATTTTTAACTGAACTTGAAACCTCTGTCGTCTTTCTAAATATCTGCACTATCATTATTTGGATAGAGGGTAACCAGTAGAATAATTATTTATTTACTGGGTGTCTAACTAATCTTGGCCGGTTGTCCATTTGACAGTGTTATTAATAATAATTTTCAAAAGTATTTCAAATAAGTATTTAAATATTTCGATTAAAAAGTATTAAACTATTTATTTAAATACCTTTGCCATTAAGTATTTAAATACAAATACAAATATATTCAAAAAATATTTCAAATACTTTTAAATACATTATTTTAAGCTTTGTTATTGTCAGATTCTTATTTCTTAAAACATTACGACAAAATTACATTAATTTTTAGTGATTGATGGCTGTTGACTAACGTCATAAATTAATTTTAACAATTATTAACGAATACGATTGTCGGAGTATGTGAGTATGTGGGATACTGGGATTCGGGATGTCACCGAGTTACGATACTATAAAATATAAATAGCTAATTAATATACACGGGAAATATTAATATCCCCGTCATATATTTTAAATATTTTTTGTCGATTACAACATTAAATTACAACAATAAATTTTATAATCGTCAATTTGTCTAGTCAACGATAAGAAATTTCTTCAAAATCAAAAAAACCAAAATAAAAATCTTGTTTGGAAATATTGTATTTAATATTTTTAAATGTTAAATATAATTAAAAGTATTTGAAATATATTTGAAATACTTCTGTCCAGTAATATTTCAAATGTATTTAAAACAGAGAAAATGTATTTAAATATGAATATTTAAATATTTAACATGTAAGCCATTTGAACACCGAATACATACTAAAAATATTCTCTGAAATAACGCCTGAACGTCGAAGTTAAATGCTTACAATCGATTGGACTTAAAAGGAAATTTCTGTTGACAGTGTTTATTGTTAAGATTTATTCAAAATGATACATCCCCATACGTTTTACGTTGACAACAATTGTTATTATTAATAGTACCTATATTAATATTGATAGTCTATTAATAGTCTATTAATATTATATACTCGTACATTATGTTGCAATATAATCTGGTGAATAATTCGTGTTCGGTCATTTGCGATCATCACGTTAAATATATGTGGTAATAACATGTACCACTTAAATACTATGACATAGGTGACAATCATTTAAATAAAGGTAATGGATTCAGTGTACTATTTTAGATTTTTAAAAACATTTCGGAAATATGTTATTCTATATTTATCCGATTTTAATGTTTGTATCTCTTCCCCCTTCCCTGACACCCCGTGTTAAGAATAATTTATTTTACGTGTCACATGACACTTGGTGTTACTCGAACAGTTTATCTGACCGTTTTCACAACATTATTTAGTGTTGTATTTTGTTCCTCAAACATCCGATCACACCTATTATTATAATGTTTCTTTTTTTTCTTTTGTATATTACGTTTGAATAGTTTTCAACTGTAGGACGAAATTAATGATTGTGTCACGATGAATGTTGACAATTCCTTCTTTTTTTTCATTTCAGTGCATGAGATATGTTCATGTAATGAATACGATTTTTATATTACTCACATTATCTTTTGACTAATCGTCGGCCGGTCACAAATTTAGACAATTAACACATACCCAACTGCATAAATTACAGAAAACGTGTCTCACCCGACTAAGATTTTTCGGTTCAAATGTTCATTGCCAGATATTTACCTTGCGATATTAATCGACAGAAATCGGTTTCAGTCGAATTTATCGCATTATAACTTTGTATAAACATATTTAATGTAAATATATGTAGTAACTTTATTAACCGAACAATATTATCATTTGTTTGTCGTCAAAAAATAATTTTGATGTTTTTTTTTCATTGGAATTATATCTCCGACAACCTCACACAATGATACCGAAATATTTAATTATGCATAAAATGAGCATTTTTACAATAACATAAATTATTATTATTTTTTATATCGTTTGAACAAATTTCCTTAGTAAAATATTGAACGCAATACATACGAGTATTATACATATACACACATGTATATAACAAAATCGTACAAATTATTATTTTATAGTGTGTCTTTGTCGAAGACAAATTGTACCACTCACATACATTTTATACGTGTATATATATATGTATGTATATATTATCAATATTAAACAATTTGATTTTTTTTCCGATCATGAATTTATACTAATAAAACATAACAGCATATGTTCTGGGCACATATACTACATTAGGCGTTGTTATAATATACAATTATTTTTACAGTGTTGATTTATTCAGTTTGTTCATTACACGTAAAATATACTAATTGACACATTTCTGTGATATATTGCACATTTCGCACTAAGGGGGGAGGGGTTCACGGAGTTATATTTTATATCATATGTACGCGTTGACTTTTGTACAACTAGTCATAGCTGATGATCAAATTTCAAACCCTCAGCTTAATAGTATTATTAGTTTTGTTAGTTAACCCTACGTAAAAAAAAAAAAAATTAAAAATAAATGCGGAAAAAATAATAAAAAATAAAAATGCACATAAAAAAAAAAAAAAAAAAATATGTTAATATTCACCAGCGATTTGGTGTATGGTCTCTGTCCCAAACACGCTTTACCGATATAGTTTCGGAGCATGCTTCGAACTGCGGATCGATTGAACGGAGTGCAAATTACTGCTTCAATCCATTTCTTCGCATTATTTTGCACATATATAATACAAATCCACGTTGTAGTGCCTTATCAGCACGACTTCACGATAGACGATCATACGTGAGTCGTTTTAAGGATTTCAGCCGCGGCGCGCGGCATCATGCTTTATGAGGGGGACGAAAGAACGTTTGGGATTCAGCTGAAGATGGTTATAAATCCATTTGGTACGGAGTTTCAGAGAAAAGGATTTGATTTCGTCAAAACGACGCGTGGGCGACGTTTCGAATGACAGATAATCAACATCGCAAGCACGACATAAAGAGGAGGAGCATTACAGGCTTGATGGCCAATTAATCGTGCTCCGGGTCAATCTACGCGGCCTTATTTCCCTCGCTACGGGACGAATGACGAAAATACTCGAGTCGACTATGGACGAAACCGTTTGCAAAATTAATGTAATTCACGTGCTAATAATTCGCTCAATCAGTAGTATGGCAATATTTTGCTAGACGAAAAGCATAATACAATCGCATTTGTCCGGAACATAATCGATGGTAGGCATACTGTAGAATGTTCTGTAGAAGGAATATCTCTTAACATTTTTATCGCAACGTTTCTACCAGACTAGTAATCAATGATTTTTCAGTTCTAGCCCCACGCGATATTCGTTAGCAGAGTCGTATGCGAATCATTCGCAGGATATCGTAAATCGCGTTAAATTCGATGGTTAAATTACTTCTGGACATCAGTGTTACATTTTTGGGTTATATATTTTTGGTAATACTCGGTAGTATTTGGAAATCATTGGGCATTTTTGGAAAACTGTAATATTCTTTGGAAATATTATATCTGGTGTACAAATTTTGACAAAATTATTTCGGTGAAATCAGTCAATGTTCATCACTGACCGGTGATATGAAGGTCCAAAACATGTGAGTGAATTGTTCGTGAAGTCGTTATAACCATATTATTCGTCACTTATGACTCGTACATTATAAAATCGTTTCGCCGTAATGTATTTGGATGTGTGTGTGTATGTTTTGAATGGGAACGGTTGGCGGTCGACTGTATCTCAGTATATTGCAGGGATTCGGAACGGTTTCTGAGTAACGAAAACGATCGGTCTTGTACGCGGAGCAGTGATACGAAAATGGTGAGATATGAAAAAGTAAAAAAAAGAGAAATAAAAGTACACAGGAAAAAACGGCGAAAAGCGAAAAGTACAAATAAGTGAAAACCTAATAGAGCGGAACAACTGTTATTGCTACACATATTTCCATTTTCAACCGAAATAACAATATTACAATTTTTACGTTTCATCTACTACCCCGTATTTGTAACTTGCACCTTAAAAGTATATATATTTATCATGCTACGGAATTTTTTTATTCTTACTCACCAACCGTTATCGTATTATTTAAAAACTTTTCATCATTTTTTTTTAATTTTATTTTTTTTACCACCACGGTACAATATATATACGGTATTGTAATGATCATGATTAAATCACATGTGCAATGGAACAGTAATATCGAGTGAATTAACGTCGGATACGAAATTTTTTCGTTTTGCTGGACCGTGATCGATACGAGAAGATCGTACGCTCGGTTAGCAAACGATCCGACAACCGCGCATAGTGTGGAAGCCAACTAAGCGTTAAGACCCTGTGAGGTATGGACGAAGGTGATTTTTGTGACGACGCACGAACGTTGTTTGGAAAACGCGATCCGGCGGGATGGGAAGCCGAGTGAAAGCACACGTACGCGCGAGGCCAGGTCTATTACGGAAAAAGGTCTGTTCCGGCATAGGTAAGTTAGCTGTGTTGACCACTCAATTCTGCGGTAAACCCTCCACTCCTCTGTTAGGGCTTTCCACGCCATTCTCCCATGGCGCGTTTCCGAGCCGCGACAAACGCACCGACGTGCACGGGAGTCAGATGACTAGTGGAGTATTTTAAGGGTGGCGAAGGGGGTGATTGTCTCCCATGAATCTGTATTTAAAGAGTAGATTATATGTGAGGTACACATTTCAAATTTTTTTTTTGTGGATCATTTTATAATGAAATCAAATTACGCGTGGCTGTGAATACTGAATTGGGCTTTTTGTCGGATTCATACTTAGTGAAAAATCAAATAAAACACAAGCGTAACTTTCAAAACACAGACAGGTGTTAAAAAAGAACTACACAAAAGTCGATTCTAAGTGGATCCGGCATTAGATTAAAAAAAAAAAAACCAAAATGTATTAAGGATTCATCTGATTTAAATATTATCAACAGTTATACTTTTACATTTTGATCCTGAATTGAAGAAAGAATTTGACTTAGCCCACCTCCCCCCATAAGAAGTAAGATTAAATACGCCCCTGCAGGTTGTGCAAAAAAGTCGAGACTCGCGTTCGTGTGTTCGATCCGTCGTCACTGCGGAGCAATCACGTCGAACGCGCGTCCCGGCGACGGTCACAATCGCGCGTTGATGTTCGAAACGTGAAATTTTTCGCGCACTGCGGTACGGGTTGGGAACGAGTCGCCGCTAGGTGTAACGCGACAACACGCGTTTCATCACATTTTACAACATCAACGCGTTCACACGGAAATAAATATAATATTCCGGTTTACACACACGCACGCACATGTACATTTATTGTACACACATCGTCTCGATTAACACACACACACACACACACACACACACACACACACACACACACACA
>NW_020273108.1:2462054-2475469 GCF_003268045.1 Sipha flava
ACACACACACACACACACACACACACACACACACACACACACACACACAAATACACAAACGCACACCATTACATACGTACACGTGTATGTGAACAATATGTAAATAATATATCACGTGCGTGCACACATGTATGTACGCGGTGCTGTGTTGAAATTAATGTCGTTTCCCGCGGACGGTAATATTTTTTGCGTTTGACACATTTTTGCGCAACGCCTACCTATATTACTATTACTATTATTATTATTGTAATACACTCGTCGATAGTTGAGGGAGATAGAGGGGCGAGGAAAAAACTAATCATTTTTTCATTTCCCCGGGACACAGCAGTATGCTAACCTAACCACGTGCATTATGTTATAATACCACAGCAGTTTAAAACGTCTGAATTCAGGATCTTATTAGTGACTCTCACACACATGTACACACACGTACACGTACATACATGCAGTAGTGCACTTTTGTGTTATGCATACGTGTCTAATGTAATAATAATATTATGTTGTATCACTGCGAAGCCTTTAAAAAATACTTTTACATCTTTAAGTCGAATTAATTTTGCTCGACGAAATCGCGTGTCGCGAGTACCCGGAACGTTTTTCAATTTTTTCTTCTTCATCCGTCCGTCTTGTGACTAAGCATAATATACGTACACAGTTTGTATAATATATAAAATATTTCGTAAAACAATATATATATATAGAGAGAGAGAGAGTGAGAGAGAAAGAAAAAAAGCTGAAGGAAATATGCATACCGTATTTTATGGTTATGGGAAACTTCAGCAGCAATTTTATTCTATTTGTTTATATATATATATATATTTATAGAGTAGCGGGGTGTATCTGTTAAGGAAAAAAGAACCTATTCGAGTTTTTTTTTTTTAACTTATAATACAGTGAAAATATTTGTAAACAAATAAAACGATGTCGGCTTTGCGTTACAATTTTTTTTTCTTCGAGAATCGAAAAATATTACTCCTGCTTCTTACGTTTATATATATATATATATACATTTATACAAGAAAAAATGCTATTTTTTTACCACTATCGGGCCACTTTCAATCCGATTATTAGTCTACATTTCGGTTAAGGATAAATGAACAGTGTTGCCTAAATTCAATAATAGACCCGTAGGAAAATGCAATATGTATGCTCATACAATATTTATAAGTGGCTAACAAGATTGAAGTCGAGTAATAATACCATAAGGAGCGACTGTAGTAAATATTTTTCAACGGGCGAAATTGCGTTCAATTCACCGTTATAAAGATAATTTCGATCACGTTTATAACTACAATTATTGTAATATATGTGTATACGTTTATTTACCGTTATACTTTAATTGTTATTAAGTTGATTCCAAAATAATAGAAATTCTTTGTAATGTTCAAATATTTTTCTCAGCCATGGATTTTTGTTTAAATAACTGTTGTAATTAAAAATTTCACCGTGTTTGTTAACGCGCGTTAAGTAGAAAAAATAAATCACATTCAAAATGCATAAGCGAGTAAAGATCGGGTATAGTATACGTAAAACTAAATGAAATGTATTTTTCAATATAACTGCAGCTTGTGGATACTTTAAGCACTAAGTTTAGTGTTGTCATTTTATCTAAAAATATCGGATTTCAAATAAAATAAAAATGCATCGATCTTCACTGAGAAAGGTTATTTATGGTCGACTAAAATGTTTTAAATTCAACATTGATTTAATGGTGATATAATTCATAATTGTTTACATTATCGCCTATTGCTTGTTCGTCTCGTTCAATATGTTAATTCTTAGATTTTTCTTTTCGTTCTAATGAAAATTGCTAAAAATATCGAAAAGAACCACAGTTTTAAAAGTATCACTTTTATCTGATTTCTTATCAAAAATGGTTTCCACGTGAAAATTTCGGTAAAGATTAACGGTTCGTAAATCTAATCACGAGAATGGATAAAAACTACATGGTTATAGATTAAAATGCATCTCCCCGTTGTGCTCAGAACCAATGAAGTATACCTAGATCAGAGTAGTTTTGTATATAATTTATGTATCTATTTATTATGATATGCATCGGAATAGGTTTGGATTAGACCATTTGCTCGGCTTCATCGCCATTAATTTCTTTTGACTGAATTGATCAAGTCATATGGTATTAGCAGTGCCGTGTTAAGTTTTAATTCCGCCGGGGGCACGCATATTTTGCCGCCTCATCATAGATATGTATGACATTAATGAGAACTATAAACTATTTGTAGTTAATAGTGTCGATACATATTATTATTTATATTTAGTGTTTACTGCAACTGTACAGACGTACAAGCAATATCCTCATACGTCGAGTCTATACTGTGTTTACACATTAATGCGCGTTAATATTGTAATCATTCAATAAGATATATGTATAGCCGTACAGGTATAAGTAAATAAGATTTATTATAATTAAAAATATTTTTTATACAATACTTTGGTCTTTTAACATTAAATTTTATAATACATTTAATAACCGATGGAAAAATAGATTTATTACAAAAAACCAAAAAAATATTTGACGAATTAGTATTTGCGAATGCCGCCTATGATATATTTTTAAATTTTACCGCCGAAGGTAAATGCCCAATTTAACCCCCCGTTAGACACGCATCGTGGTATAAGATTGGGATATTTTCCGTATTATAATACATAATAGATATTATCTGAGCCGATGTGACGGTTTACGAGAACGGTCCAGACGAAAATGGCGTATTTTTTTCATCTCGAAACCACTTTGGCGATTAGAAAAAGAAGAAGTATTGAATTAATTAAACTATCTGCAAGGAAATCGTTTTATACTCGAATAACAGTGCCCGATCCTGAAATAGTTTTAACTGTATAATTTCTTTGCGTTTTAGCAACCGAATATTCTATAATATTCTATATTAATCATCGGTGGGGATAAAATGAATCTCTTGTGCTCCGGGTCTTTTGTTAACCGACCGTGCGAAACCTTTATCCAATTTTATTATTATTATTATTATTATGGTGACTTAGAAAAAAAACCATTTCTGGCACTTTTCTCTACGGAACCATGTGCACATAACATAATACGATTGGAAATTATCATTTGCTTCTTACCTTTGTTGGTTAGGTGTCTGCGTAGAGCCATAAGAGAATAACGTTTAACAATCTCAAAGCGGAAAGCAAAATTAATAAATAAAAATTTTCTCGATTTTCTTGAGTCAGACCGAATGGCCTGGTACACCGGAATCGAGACGTGGGGAAATATCCACGGAAACGACAAGAATCCGTCATGGTTCAGTACAAAAAAAAAAAAAAAAAACATTTGGCTATTTGAAAGGGTAGGCGGTTCAATCAATTATTTGAACTGATGGTTTTGATTTCATTCGTAGCCACTTGAAGAACAATCACGATCTCTGCCATCGCGATGAGATTATTTTTCCCGACCGTACGTAGGTACAACCAAAATTTTATTTGATCCAACTAATTACACCATGATTGCGCCTCGATCCCTTTTTACCTGATAAAATCACAACATCATTGCGCACCAAATTATATGAGTATATACCATGTATAATAATTTATGTATAGTATAAAATAATGTATACAATACATACTTTCTATAATTTGCATACACATGCACTTAAACTATTAATTCACAAAATGCAATTTTTCAAAATCAAAATTAAAAGTTGATTGAGCTAATGATAGTTATAATAATAATATCGACTAATGACTAAATCAGTATAGGAAAAAAAACAATTTATAATAAAAAAAATTTCGACTGCTGAGCATGTCAATATATACATTTAACATGCATATAATTTAGAAAAAAACGTTTTTTAACCAAGCCAACGATGATAATTTGTTGATAGTACGAAGCCTGTAATAATTGCAAAGGAAAATTGTGAATTAATGGGTAGTCAGTTTGAGTGCATGTATATGAAAATTATACGTTGAAAGTATATACGAGTAATGTATATATTATTTTATGTTGTACATAAATTATTATATACATATATTATTATTTGTTGCGCAATAATGTTGCCATTTTAACAAGTAAAAAGAGATATGGCGCAATCATGTTGCAGCCATATCGTACGCGTTTAACGATTATGTTAACCAATGGACTGCAATATATATCATAACACAAGTCGGACGTATCTTATGACAGTCCTGATATGTTAGGGATATGGTCTCATTGTACTCGTACGAGGGGCGAGAAGCAGTGTATGCTTATCGGGGTTCTGGTTCGAACCTCCCGAGGGCCGAAAACTAATTTTAAGAAGTAACGTTACAAGGCGTTTGTCGTTTCGTCGATACGTCAAGAATTTAAAGTAAAAATTTGATATTTTTTTTCGTAAAAACCGAAAAAAAAACAATCGTAATTGTCGTTTTACCTTAGTTTTGAATTCACCCATTCTTATGAATACAAATTTACAATCTGTTTCACGCGGTAAATGTAAAAAGTAATATTTAATCTGATATCACAGCCCAGGTTGATCATCAGTCGGTTGATGAATATTCTCTATTGACGTTTAAACTAGTATCGAATGTCGACCGATGTCGACCCAATGCGATACCGACCAATACGTTAAGTTTCGGGTATGCACAGTTATAATATATTACTGACTGACGAAAGAACTAAACATTTACTAGATTACGAATGCCGTTATTTAAGTCCCATACTCCATAAACCATATTTCCTAAACCGTCTTGAAAGTTGCTGTGCGTCCAATAACCGTAGGACTGTTATATTATTTTTGAAAACAATTGTACACAATCGTCAATCACTGTTTTTGAAATATTCTTTATTTTATATTGTGATGTTAAAGAAGGTTGCATGAAAAGTTAATGATGACAGGTATATGACAATGATTTATCTGAAATAACAAGGCACCTCTGAATCTCTATGTTTAATTTGAAATTTATTGTTTGCTTGTTTGTTCTGAATGGAATATTTGCACTGGGTTCAATATTATCGGAAATTTCCCAGACATCAAGTATAGATCTCGAAGCAGCTATATTGGCACAAATCACTGAACGAGTACGTAAAGAGCTTAGATTAAATGCTGAAAAACATTTGAAGAAAATTGGTTTTGAAACAAATACGACGAGAATATCAAAAATAAAAACTAATTGATAGAAAATGTCCATGCCTAAATATGATCCAGAAATATTTGATCGAGTATCAGCGTGTATTACATACTTAGAAAAGTTAATTAAATAAAATGTAGGTTCAAATGATCAAACTTCACAAACACATTTTCATTATTTATTTCAAACAAGTGGTTATGAAAAATAATTCATGTATCTAAAAAACAGTATAGGGAAGATCTGAGAAATATTGGAAGTTGTGATGTGGTGTTTAAAAATTAATTCAAACTATGGAAACGAAAAGTTAGAATTCCATCAGAAACGGATAAACCAAAAATTATATTGTATGCTATCTAATAAGGAAATGAAGCTAATGTTATTACTCAAATGTTTTTAAGGTACTTGAAACATTAGCAACTTTCTCGGTTTTTCTGCCACTAATTAAATAACATTTTCAACGCTAAAGAGAATTGAGACTTACTTTCGTAACTCTACTTTTGTGGTATGTTTAATTCAAATAGTGTATTATAATAACTTAAGTAATAATTTATTTTCAAAGGTCAGACAAAATGGTCTTGCTATCAACAAAAAATAATTATATTACCCCTGATGATGTGCTGGTTGAACTATAAAATACAAAAAAGAAGATGGGTATTTTTAATATAATACATATTAATTATAATAATAAACTACCATGAGTTGTGAGAATAATTCTATTTGACTGGTTCTTTTAACTATAAGTAACTATGTCTGTTTGATTATTGGAGAAAGAAGTGGTTACCAAATTATATTTTTTCGAGTGTAATAATTTTATTTTAATCTTTCTCCCTTCAGAATAAATTTAAACGTATTCCATTGCGTATGTGTGTGTGTGTGTAGGTATGGTTTTTCGTTAGAATAATTTACGTTGCTATGCGCTAACCGTCGCTATCGTCCGAGTCACAAATGGTCTTGTTGCGACTCGTGCAAACTTTTTGGCCTCCCTCACGCGGCAACATTTAAAGGGAATTGTAATCGTCTGGGTTCTGAAAGACTGGACAGTTGCAATTGTCGGTCACCGTTACACACGGTGTATATCAAATAGTGCCGCATTACGATTTCGACAACGCAGTTTAGCACAACTTTAATTTATATAAGTCACATTCACATAGTGAAATCATTCATTTCATGAACTGGATATTCAGATAGTGAAATTCGTCTAGAACGTGAGTTTTGACGAAAATACATTATGTGGACCCATATTTTATGAAACTGACATCTATTTCATGAAATGGAAAACACCTATATACTCTACCTATACTTAATATTGTGTATTTCGTGTAATTTTTATAAAACAAAATTGTTATGTTATTTAGTAATAAATAATTATATTATATCATAGTATAATATATATGTATTGTGCACTTATTTTCTTCGTTTACACTAAGTATTTCAGTAATATTAATAAGTAATAGACCCGATTATTGATCTTAATCATTAGTATTAAAAGTACCACATGAAAAAAATACAAAAAAGACTAATGAATGAGTCATTTTATTAAAATAATTACTGATTGACTACAGACTATTCGTTAATGCCAACGAATTGCAGGAGACGGACTATCGGTTTGATGCATTCCAAAAAAAATGAGAATTGAAGCATTACTATTGATAGAAATTATTTTTTCTGTTATATATTTTACAGGCACCATAAATATGTAGTAAATAATAATATGTCACTGTTATCCTCTTTATTATAAAAATTGCTTATTGTGAATGTCTTACAGATTGTAATATTTTTTATAAGATAAAAAAAAAAAAGATAATAATAAAAAATGTATTATGAAAACTCTGAAGCTTCTCAGTCAACTACGGCATAACGAGAAGATCGACGTGTCTAGTCGCGAGTCAGTTAATAAGGTGCGGCGATTTTAGTTATCCAAACGCCGTTTGGATAACATTGGAACACACACATGTGTTCATTCTTGTGTGTAGAAGTCCAGACGAACTTGCGGCTTACAATTTAGTCGATGATGTACAGTTCTAACGTCTTTTGGATGCTATACAACGAAATAATACGGTTTCTCGCGGTGTTCATTGTTCGCAGCCTAGTCATTGACAATGTTTGGTGTACCGCTACGACGCATCTATACGTATTTGAATTTCGAATATCTATGGATCATATGCGAGCATTATTCGTCACTGAGGAAGAAAAACGAATCAATTTCGATAAATCTCGTAAACTGCGCAGGTATATACACTCTGTTGTGTATTGATAATAGGAAAATTGTTGTGCCAAAATAGAGTTTCCATTTCCATTATTATCCGAGAGTGTACCCCATTGTTAGAAAAGTTTTATAGAACTTCCATTGCCGTTTGGAAAACTTTGTGAACAACTGTTTCCGGTTTCCATTGATTATCATTCAACCCCTTCGCCAAATGTCACGGAAGTTGTCGCCTAAATGTTTCAGCCAAAACCGTAAAGGTGTCATAAATAATTATGGTTTTCGCAGTTGGGATTATAAATTATTATTATTATTTTGTTATTATTCCTGCACAATAGCATGGGGGTAAACGTATCACGTTGAATCGCTAATGCGGGCCATCCCATTGACTGTCGTTTCGCAGATAATTATCGTTAGCAATTATTGCTTTCGTTATTTTCTACTTGAACATATTAATTTAAGATTCTGAAAAAGAAAAAAAAATATGAATACCTCGGTGTCCTTTAGTTTCGCGTTTAATAGAAACACAATAATTCTGCACCGATGAAATAATTATAAAATTTAATTACAATACCCTACCATGTACTATGTACCTAGTCGCATTGGAAACCATAACATATACAACACACATGACACGTAATTTGTATGAATAAGTTTCAACTCTTATATTAAAATTCATGTTTTCAGGTTTTGAAATCTCCGTAAAACAACCTCCAAGTGTAAGGTTTTAAACAATATATATATATATATACCGACATTGTTTTTGCTGTGATAAAGCTTGAAGTTTCTTTCATTAAGACTAACTTTATAAGTATGTCTGAAGCACACATATTGTAAGCAAAGAATTAGGTGCGGTGTTACATCAAGATTAAATAGAGCATGATAGAATGGCACGAATCGTGTTCGTCTAAAAAGTTTTAAGATGTATCCATTGATCGGTGGATAAAACCGGACATGTTTGCGGTTTGAAAGATATTAGTTAGTCTTGGTGTAGAGAAAATGTAACATCCCACTCAGCACAGATATATTTATTCATTATTTAATAAATATTTAATAGATAATTAAAATACTTAATAAATGTTCAATACCAATTGGTTATACATTTTTAAACGTTGGATTAAGTTTTATAAAAATATACAATTTTCATTAATTTTTAAATATTTGTTTTAAAATGTCAATACATTTTTATTACATGTTTTAAATTCAACATGAACAATCTAGTATATAATCAATGTTATATAAAGTTGTTATTTCAAATATTTGAATTCCAATCATATATAAATATTGTTTCCAACATTATGATTGATAATTGCTGTGTGGGATTCAACTTATCGTGTCACGTAATGGACGAACGGCATTAAAATATAAGTAAATTTCGTATGCACGTTGGTGGACTGGTTACATTGTTGCGATAATTCGTGCATTAGTTTATTTCCAAACGATACCGAATGCTGAGCTGCTTTGAGAACAATAATCACGAGTAGGATACACAATAGGACGATTGTTTGATTTTCAATAACCTGCCTGTGTTTTTTTATATTGTGTTAATTTTGCACGAAAACAGTATTAAAAACGGCCAACACGAATGAATCATTTTTTATGTATGGCCGTAAATCTCCATCGACCTTTACGGTTTTACAAACCACAAACTGTTTGTCGTGTTAGTATATGAAAAATTATTGAAGCTAATTTTGTTTGTTTTCAAATCTGATAACGGCTCTCCGAACGGAAATATCATTATTAAAAAAAAAAAAAAAAAAAAAAAAAAAAAAAGTATAATAATAATTTTTCGTAATCAGCGTACATAGTGTTAATTCTTGTACGTTGTGTACATTACGTGCGAAATAATACTTCCAGTCACCGCGTAATACCATTCGATCACCGTTGGGACGACGTCCACAACTTTTAATCGGTGGGCGCGTACCAAAACCTTTTAACTTTTCGAAATAACAGTTGTTGTGGCATCAGTGCGCCGTCGTCCACGCCAACTTGTGCCGTGTAAGCGTTCGGATCACGTCACATTTTAATGAGCATCACGAAATGTTTAAGCAACCACCATCACCACCACCGTTACAACCAAAGGTGCCGAAGGAAGGGCAAGTTGCGGAATTTGCCCTCGTCCTGGATTTTACAAAATATTTTTTCTATTGAAAAATTTAATAAAAAAAGGTTCTTATTTTAAAATAGTAAGATTATGAAATTTATCCACAAATCTTAACATTGCCCTCCCCCTCAAGACATGTGGGTCAATCTCTGTGGGTGTCTATGTCTACAACTACTACTATTAGACGCACATGATTGTCATGAATGTGACATCGTACCCGATATATTATCATAATGAATATGTTTTGGACATTCGGTAATTTTTTCAATGGCAATAATTTTCTACACGGTCGAGATGACGCGTTACAAAAATTTCATAACTGTGTGCTGATGAAATTGAACAATCGAATCAGTTTTGCCATTTTATTCGCGACCCTGACTCAGTGGACGTATTCGGCACTGATAGTAGACAGGGGGTCGATCTATTTATACAGCCAGCAGTCAACAAATTTAGTAATATAAGTAGAATTTTGTTTTAGAAAGTAGGCGACACTAACGTTAGGCTAACGTCGGCACTAATCGAAAAACTGACCAACTCGACGACATGTAAACGCGAAGTACAGTGGCGGAGGCACGGTCGTACAGAATGGTTTTCTCGATAAATTGTCGTTAACAAATTGCATCAACTGTGTACATAAATAAAAAATTATATATATATATATATATATATATATATATATATATATATGTGTGTGTGTGTGTGTGTGTGTGTGTGTTATAGCAAAGAGAAACTGACGCTGCGGCCGTAGCAAAAACTTCGTTTTCAATTTGCGAACACTTTGACCGTAACACGGGCCGACATAATATTATTCCTCTGTTAGACGCGTGTAATAAGTTTATTCTTAAATGTGATTGATCAACGCAATTGACGCTCAATGTTTTCAACTGTTTTTTTTTTCATCTTGTAGAAATCAATTAATCGTTTCATCCGTCGACCGAGTAAATCCAACACGGTGTTTGGAAAGGACGGGTTCAATTTTACGTAAACTAGCTATGAACGCCTTAGATTGAGGAATCAGCATATAACACGAACATGAATAATTTTTTTTTTCATTCATTTAACATTAATTTAATAACAAAAATAGTAATAGTAGTATTTAACATTACCGATAATATTAAATAATATTGGAAATAATTGTTTTTTTCTTATCTATCATCACTCGTTCTTCTTCTTCTTCTGGTACACGGCCAATAAGACTATTCCGTCAAACGCCCATCCCTCCAATCATATCCATCGGATGCTTGAATCGTCCAATCTACTATCCTCTCCATTTCTTCTTAACACCCCGAAACAGGATCTTAGAGTGTGAGATCAATAATAATAATATTTGGTATCTAGGAGTTTTCTGGCAACACTGGACGTGTAATTAAGAACGAGTGTTTATTTTTATTATAGTTATTCATTCATGCATTAAACATATGAACGCGTTCATTTGAACAATGACATTTGATAATGAACGTGAATTTTAGTGAACGTTTCAAACACTGATCTTATATGTATGTGAATGCGCAAAAGTCTTTCGCCTACGGCAATTACTTAATAATTCTTATCGCGTGGAATCGTTATTAAGTCAGGTAATACTTTTGCTCGGTAACATTACGCGTCCGAGTTACTCGCATCCCACGCGAACCGTAAATAGTATGCACTCGAAAGATAACCGCGTTAAGAACTTATGCGGCTTATATAACTTATAATGCACAAACATTTCGTTGAAAACTGATACAAGACGTTGCAATAATATTGTACGAGAAAAGTACGAGTTGTCCTCCGATTAATATTATAATTCTACCATAGGCTACTTAATGGGCGTAGAACAATTATATTTTTACGAAATATCTATGATCTGTAGTCTTTTAATTTAGATTCACTAGTGAAACACGAATCGCATTGGTTTTATCATATCATATAATGTGAGTTATTTTTGATTTTCGATTTTTTGGTCTGTATACTGGATTTCGACCAGAAGAATTGCTCCAAACATACTAATCATGGAAAATTGTTGATAGAAAATGATGTATTGTTGCTACTGAGTGAGGGTCATTTAATATTTGATTTCTCAATAATTTTTAGAATAATTAAAAAAAAATTGAGAACAAATTACAATAAGCTTCAGCAATCTAGATCGAGTTTCAAACTCGACATCACTTAATAATTTTTTTCATTCCATTAGACCCTTTGCCGTGCGTACGACTCAGTGACGTATGCTTTACGTTTTCTCGCCAATCCCTCTGGTCCTACAATGCGTCCCGTATCTTTTGTATTATAAGAACAAGTCATCCATGCGGGTGCAAATACCCTATTGCGTGTTGTACCGCATGCGTGCAGGCATGCCTTTCAAGGGTAAGTCACTATGCGTGCCATTTACGTCTCCTAACCACGGTTACGGTTCAAAGATCAAAGTCGATGCAATTTATTTATTTTTTTCTTATTATTATTATTATTATTATTATTATTTCTGTGACAAACAATCTGAAGCAAAAAAGTAAAATAACATTATTATTGTAATTGCAACAAACGAAAATCGTTTGCTTCGAGTACTAATAGAAACGAATAATAATAATATAAAATGCGATCGAAAATAATTGAGTCTTTGATCGTTTTTTCAGATTCATTTAAACTCTAAACGATGCGAGACATATGCGTGTCAATGGGATTGACGATGATTTTTTTTTATCTATTTTCCGAACCCTTAGAATCGGTTAGTGTGCACCAAATTTACGTTTTTTTTTTTTTATTTTTTTATTAATAGAAAATCCGATGTACACGATTTTCCAATGAGGATTTATTAATTGAATAGGAAGAACTAAGCATAAATCGTAGATATCACGTTCAAATTCGTCCTGCCTGCGTTTTTATTCCTTCAATCGAGTGTTAGATATTTCATGTTCGCACTGGGTACTATGAATTGTGAAACTTGCGAGCGAGGTAAGACTAAAACGATTTTACATCACGCTTAGACTTTTGATCCGGTACGATAAATCTTTTCTTTTCGTTTTTTAAGTACGGCAACGCTAAATGTTTTCTTCTGTATTGAAGATTTATTTTTATTTTTTCGTTATAAATAGTACGATTTTTTGTACAGTATTTTTGTATGAAATACATTATGTTATAAATTCTGTTTCAAAATCATAAATACTAATTGTGAAAGTTAATTTATTACGTGAAACATTTGAGTTGCAATTATCATTATTATTTATCTTTTATATGGTATTTATAGTAACAACATGATGCAGGTTTTTTTCTCACAATAATAATTCGAACAAAACAAACGTATAATGATAATATTATTATCGTAAACAATGTGACAAGTTCTATAACGAAGCTGTAAACATAATACCAAATAGTAATAACATAAAAACGAGGATAACAGACATCGTGTATAACAGTTAATAACAGCAGTAGTAGAATTCGTCGTAAAATGCGATATAAATGACCTTATGGCTATTCCAACGCTGCTATTATATTATTGTACGTTATATTTCGATCGAATGTAAAAATAATAGTTCTGTACGGTAAACACTATTCAATTTAACTCTACTCATATTATTTTCTCGGTCTATAATAACCTAGAATTATATACACACATACACATTGACCGTAGATGAAGTACGTAAAAGCCTTGCCGTGACGCCGAGATATAATAAAACACAATAATTCATAATAGAATTTTGAACACGGGAAATAATTTTTGTTTATTTAAAGTATATAGTATTGGTTTTTTCGACGAAATGCTGTTTTTTCTAGTATTATTAATTTTTTACCATTACGGCAGTGAGAGGTATATATTGACGTCGCTCCACTATTTCCTTCCACCATCCATATCCTATAGCTTAAACTCTGAATTTACCACGAAATGTGTCAGTAACAAAATAAGTCAAGCATCATAAGTATGTGAAATAAGTAAATTGAGCGACGTAAAACTCGAGTACAGCTAAACGTAATTGCGAAAGGGTCAGGGACGTTGGGTATGCCAAACACACATCTACACACACACACACACACACACACACACACACACACACACACACACAC